>NC_053155.1:6314075-6337487 GCF_016835505.1 Polypterus senegalus | reverse complement strand
CTCTTAGGCACAGAGACAATCGTCAATCCTGTGAAGCCGGCAGAGACCAAAAATTCTCTAAGGAAACTGCTCTCCTTCCTTGGTGTCTACCAGGCATTTTTGTGACTTCCATCTTGAAACTTTCAGAAGCATTTAAGACGCCTTCTACTTTGTTGTCTTGTTTCGTTATCCTGGATGTCTCTTACAAGTAATGATTCCTGTTTCCAGGCGTCTTTCTTCACTTCCTCAGAATCAGTGGTTGTGTTATTGTTAGATGTTTCTGTTTCCCTCCCTTTACTCCTCCTTTAGTTTCCACCTCTTTGACTTTTTCCTTTCATTAAATATTCACAAAGCTCCAGAGCAGGGGTCTCAGAGTCAGAGGGTCTTCAACATTAATGTGTTTTTGTGCTTTGGATTTAATGGCAGTTGTGGTCAATCCAGTGTTGTAAGGTTGGTGTGAACTTCTCTTTTTGCGTTTATTAATTTTATAGTAATTAAAAAAAAAGATTTTTCTCATTATAAATTCAGTTCTATTTCCAAACCTTTAACATACAATATGAGAATGAGAGGACAGTTGAATATCTGAAGTCCATGAAATGTGTGTGTGTGGAGACCATGAGCTCTGATGGAGACGACCTGAGCCTCCATACTGTGATGGCACAGCAAGCAGGTAAGTGGGTCTGATGGGACGAAGCTTTAATGTCAGCCTGCTCTTTAAGTGGTGTTCACACCCAGAGGTGCATTTAGGACCAGGTAGGAGTCAATGGTGGACACGACATTCAGTCCAGGCCTGTAGAATGTGCTGCTTTATGTGGTCAGAACAAAATGTAATGTCTACTAGACCAGCTGTCATACAACTAGAAAGAAGAGCAGAGAAGGACAGGGATGGAAATGCACACCTGATCTGTCACCTGTGTTTACTCCTTACAGTATACATGGAGGGGCAGGAGGAACAGCAGTATATGGATTTAGAGGAGGAGGAGCACCAAAGTATTGAGGATGATCTTTCAGGACTTCTCTAACTTGGTAAGCATTGGTGGGTGACAGAAACAAAAGTCTGGCTGGATGGAGGGAGGATTAATTTATTTTTAGGCATAAAAATATGTGAGGATTGCACAGATGTGGCGTGAGATGAAGGAGAGATGATGTTCCAACCTTCAAAACCTCTGTTTTAGTTTCAAATTCCTCTTATTGTAATTGCAAAAATTTAAATTAAAAAAGTGGTCCTTTTACAAACCCCCATGAATATTGGCCACCTTTGCCCGCTGTTTGGTCAGATGCTGCTCAAGTCCTTCACTCTCCTCACTTTCTATTAATTCAGAGGTCACAGAAGCCATCTATAAAAAGTCAAAGCCTGTCTTCTCCTTCTACTCATTTGACCAGTTGTCTTTTTCTCTTGCAGCCCAAAAGGACCAACCAGACCAATCATTACCAAGAAAGAAGAACTAAAGAGAATGTCCATTAATGTCAAATAAACACAAATGTAAAGCATGAAGCTGACTGACTCCTTGTCCACTTCTCTGATTGTCCATCTTTGATTGTCTACTTGATTTCTGTTGTCTTTGGTAAACTTTCACAATAGCAGACTCAGTACTATGAAAAGCTGTCAACGCCGACTATAACAACTCATTTTATTATCATTACCAGGAAAAGACAGCAGCCATTTAGAGTTTAGGAAGGAATGACAATTTAGAAATAGGACAGAAATACTGAATGCTCTCTGGCCAAGGTTTGTGTTGTTAAGCACAGGCTGGACCATCGCATGTTTAATTGAGAGTGGCCACTAGAGGGTGCAGTTTGTCTACAGAAGAATCAGCTCCAGTGTCAGCTCTGAAAGTCATGTGACTGTGTGATCAGGTCACCATTATGTGCTCTTCATTCAGTTAAAACTTAGTTTTAGATGTAATATTTAGGGTGTTTGTTTCTGGTGTTTTATTCTTGTGTTTTTACTTTATTCTTTTATAATACATTGTACACCCAGACTGCTGATCTTTCCTATGTGTGTAATATGTAGAGTGCCCACTAGAGGGCGCCACTGCACTTCACTCCCACCCCTCAGTCCGCCTGTTTAAAGAGCCATTCTCGTGTCTCCTCACCCAGTAGCCATTATTTCCCCTGCCCTAATCTTTTACCCTCGAGTTAACAGCCATTCCTTCCCTCTGATTTCTCCTCAGTACTGACTAGAACAGCTGTGACTTTCACTATGTGGAGTTTCCATGTGGCCTTTCCTTCAGCTATTTGCACGTCTTGACTGGTTTGGTTTTCTAACACTAAATGCCATTCATTTCAGCTGATATCTAAAGTCCCTGTTAAACATTCATCTGCCACCAGCACTTCAGTATTTATTCTGACCTCCCATTCCTTTGGCCACTGACCTGTTATCCCTAAGCTTAGCTTTTCTGATGTGTCTGCCTTAATATTAACTGACTTAGGTGCCTTAACCACTAAGCCTGTCAGAGTTCATTCATTGTTTGCCAGTGGATTAATTGTTGTCAGGCGAAGGGCACACATGGGTGGCTCTCCTCCTGCATTTTTTTTTTTTTTTATTAATTTTATTACAATACATACAAAGCAATCAAGATTTTACAAAAAGAAAAATTAAGTTAAGAACAGATCGATCCCCACCCTGAGAGAGAGAGCAAGCCAAACGTGTAAAATTTAAGGCTTGTAAACATACCTAAATTAAAAATTCTCTGTGCTTTATAAACTTATTTTAAAATATTACTGATTAGATCCTGCCATGTTTTGAAAAAGTCTGTACAGATCCTCTAACTGAGTATTTGATTTTTCCAATTTCAAATAATATAACACATCAGTTTCCCACTGACTTAAAAGAGGAGAGTTTGGATTCTTCCAGTTTATCAGAATAAGTCTGCGTGCCAACAGTGTAGTGAATGCAATCACAATTTGTTTGTCTTTCTCCACTTTAAGACCCTCTGGAAGAACCCCAAACACAGCTGTTAATGGGATAGGAGGGATTGTGAGTCCAAGGCTGTCTGACAGGTAATTAAAAATTTTTGTCCAGAATAATGTTAATTTGGTGCAGGCCCAGAACATGTGACCTAGTGAGGCTGGGACTTGGTTGCAACGTTCGCAGGTTGGATCATGCCCTGGAAACATTTTGGAGAGTTTTAGTTGAGACAGATGTGCTCGATATATAATTTTGAGTTGTATAATTGTATGCTTTGCATATGGAGCTGAGTGAATTCTCTGCATTGCTACTTTCCACTCCTTTTCTGATATATTAATTGAGAGGTCTTGTTCCCAGTGTCCTCTTGGATCTTTGAAAGGAAGGGATTGTAAAAGGATTTTATATATTGTAGAGATGGAGTCTAACTCCTTGAAATTGAGCAATAATTTTTCCAGCATGGATGAGGGTGCAAGATGAGGAAAATCTGGAAGGTTCTGTTTAACAAAGTTCCTGATTTGAAGATAGTGAAAGAAATGTGTAGCTGGAATGTTAAATTTGGAATGTAATTGTTCATAGGATGCAAAGACGTTGTCTATATAAAGATCTCTAAGCAAGTTAATTCCAAATTTTTCCAGATATTAAAACTGCATATGTTTGTGAAGGTTGAAAGAGGTGGTTCTCTTGCAGGTGCCACAGATAGAAGCTTCTCCGTCTTAAAATGCTTTCTACATTGGTTCCAGATTCTAAGTGAGTGGAGCACAATTGGGTTATTAGTGTATTGCCGATAACGTGTGTTTATTGGAGCACAGAGCAAGGAATACAAAGAAGTACTGCAGGATTTTACTTCTATTGCGGTCCAAGCCTGTGTATGTTCTTCTATTTGTGTCCAGGTTCTTATCGCCTGTATATTTGCTGCCCAGTAATAAAACTGGAAGTTAGGTAGAGCCATGCCGCCTTCTGCCTTTTGTCTTTGTAGGGTCGCTCTTTTGATGCGTGGATGTTTTGAATTCCAAATAAATGAGGTTATTGTTGAATCTAATTGCTTAAAGAATGATTTATTAATGTATATTGGATGTTTTGAAATAAAAAGGAGCTTAGGAAGAATATTCATCTTAACAGTGTTAATTCTTCCAGCTAGTGTGAGATGAAGGGTTGACCATCTATGCAAGTCTTGTTTAATTTTTTCCATGCAGACGCGAAATTTTGTTGATAAAGAGCTTTATGTTTACTTGTGATGTTTACCCGAGGTATTTAAACTGTTCTGCAATGATAAAAGGTAGGGTGTCTAATCTAATATTATATGCTTGAGAATTCACTGGAAAGAGTACACTTTTATTCAGATTAATTCTGAGACCAGAGATCTTTTGAAATTCTGTGAGTGCTGCTAAGACTGCAGGCACAGAATTTTCTGGGTCCGATATATACAGTACCATGTCATCTGCATATAATGAGATTTTCTGTTCCAGTCCTTCTCTGCTAATCCCCTTTATCTGATCAGTATTTCGACAATGTATTGCCAGTGGTTCAATGGCAATGCAAACAGCAGTGGTGACAAGGGCATCCTTGTCTAGTGCCACGTTCTAGTTTAAAGTAGTCTGAGCAAATGTTATTGATGCAAACTGAAGCTTCTGGGTTAGTATACAGTAATTTAATCCATGCACAAATGTTGGGCCAAACCCAAACTTCTCCAATGTAGTAAAAGGTATTTCCATTCAATCATGTCGAATGCTTTTCTGCATCCAATGATAATAATATTTCTGGGGTGTTTGATTTAGTTGGTGAGTATATTACATTAAACAGGCGTCGAAGATTTGAAGATAAGTGTCGGCCCCTAATAAATCCAGTTTGGTCTTGTGATATTACGAGGGAGCACTTTCTCCATCCTTCTAGCTATGATTTTAGAGAGTATTTTAACGTCGTTATTCAGAAGTGAAATTGGTCTGTATGATGCACATTGTAATAAGTCCTTATTTTGTTTTGGAAAGACAGTGATTAGTGCTTGGCGAAAGGTTTGTGGAAGAGATTGGTTATCTCTGGCTTCTGTAAATGTTGCTAATAGGAGGGAGCTAGCTGAGCGGAGAATTTCTTGTAAAACTCTGCAGGGTAGCCATCAGGGCCTGCTGCTTTTCCACCTTGGAGTGACTTTATAGCATCTAGTAATTCTGATAATGCAGAGGTTTATCAAGTTCCTCCACACTAAAGCGTCTATTTGTGGTATCTGTAATGTATCCAGAAATGCATTAGATTGTATATTGTCTTCTTTAAACTCAGTAGTATATAGGGATTTATAGTAGTCTCTGAAAGTGTGCATTATATTTTTGTGTTCGATGATTTTATCTCCATTCGTGTTAGTAATTACGAGATTGCGTTGCACTTCTTGCTTGTGAATTTGTTGAGCTAAAAGCTTATTAGCTTTCTCTCCATGTTCATAATAATGATGTCTGGATTTGTAAATTAGTTGTTCAGTTTCTTTAGTTGTCAAGAGGTTTAATTCTGAATGTAGAGCCTGCCTCCTCCTATGTAGAGTCTCGCTTGGTAGTCCATGTTCTTCATCTATTTTAGTAATTTAATTTTTATCTCTGCTACTTTCTTGGCTTCGGATTTATTTCTGTGGGAAAGATATGAGATAATCTGTCCTCTTAAGAAGGCCTTAAGAGTTTCCCAGAGTATTCCTGCAGAGATCTCAGGGGATGTATTTGTCTCTAGAAAGAATTTGATTTGTTTGGATATAAATTCAGTACAATTCTCGTCAGCTAATAGAAGCGGTTGAGCGCCATCTGCGGGTGAGTGTATGGGGCTTAGTAATTTCAGCTCCAAGATCATAGGTGCATGGTCTGAAATAACAATAGCATCGTATTTACAAGATTTAATCTTAGGCAAGAAGTTATTGTCTATAAAGAAGTAATCAATCCTTGAGTAGCAATGATGTACTGGTGAGTAGAAAGAATATGTTCTTGAATTTGGGTTTAAAAACCTCCAGGGATCTGATAAGTTGTGATCAGTTATAAACTTTGTAATTATCTTTGCAGTGTTAGTTGACGTTCCCCCTGTGGAGGAAGTCCTATCTAAAAGTGGATTTAGAACACAATTAAAGTCCCCAGCCATTATAAGTTTATGAGTGTTCAGATTGGGAATGGATGCAAATAAATTTTGTATAAATTCCTTATCATCAACATTAGGTGCATAAACATTTATCAAAATCATTTTACAGTTAGATAAGTCTCCCATGACCATTACATATCTCCCTTCAGGATCCAATACTACATCTGATGCTACAAATGGTACTGTTCTATGTATGAGAATTCCCACCCTCTAGTTTTCTTTGTAAAACTAGAATGGAACATTTGGCCAGTCCAGTCTTTTGCAGCGGAACTGATCCTTGCTTAGTAAGTGGGTTTCCTGTAAAAATACTATTTTAGCATTTAGACCTGTTAGGTGAGAAAGTACTTTCTTTCTCTTTAATTCGTGATTCAGGCCTTTAACATTCCAGCTTACGAAGTTAACTGTCCCATCATGGAGACACTGATTCTGAGTTTTTGATGTCATTTTATAGTCTTAACTGGAAGTGAGATAGTTTTGGTCTTAATTTCCTATTTCCCCTAGAGTTGTTGCCATGCAGCTTATTATTACGTTGATAGTTATAATTATAAAGATTTCTGAGGATAGATTAGGTATAGATCAGGCCTGCTCTCTTTCTCTCCCCCCCTTAACCCCCCACCCTCCCTTTTGCCTCCCCAAGTGAGGCTAAAACCCACTTCACACAGTCCCAGTCCTCTGACATACCCAGAGACAGAGCACGTCCAAAGCACAACAAGCCCCATGCAGTGGCGCTTTAGGGTTAAAAGATAGAGATATCTGTTACCAATATAGTCTTTAAAAAAAAAAAAAAAAAAGAATTTTGCACTTAAAATATATATATAGTCTTCAGCAATTTTAGTGCATTAAGATGATACACCCAGATAATAAATGGTGTTAAAGATGTGTCCAGAATAATCATAGCAAGTCTTAATGCAGTAATAGCAATAACAATAAACCAAGGGTATGATATTGAACAGTCTCGTTTAGGGTAAAGATAAAATAATTAGAAAAGATTAAAAAAGAAAAAAAAAAAAAAGGATTAATTAAGCACAATAAAACATAAACAGATAGCGCCCTAGTAATACTAAGTAATAATGAGAATATATTGCTGATAAAACCCGTATTTTAAAACAAACAGATCAGACAGTAGATTGTTAATCATTGCTATATCATTAACGGCCATGACTCACTATTATGTATCAGAATAGTCCAGGGATCAGCTTTCTTAATTCTTTCTCTGGTTCTTGCTTCAATTTTGACATTATACCTACTACTCCCATCCTTCAAAGTAGCCAGTCTGTCTCCGAGTTTTTTGCATTCGGAGCTGACATTAACTGTTTTTTCCACGGCACTGGCAGCTGCCTTTTCGGCCATTTCAATCCGATACGTGAATGTCTCCTTGAGATCCTCAAATTGATCAGTAAGCGTGCTCAGTTTGACCTGAATGCGCTCTTCAATTTTACCCAGCACCTGTCGAAGCTCAAGTTGCACCTCTTGACGCAGCCTTTCCATCTCCTGTTTCAAATCCTGTTTCAGTCTCTCAAGTGCCTTTGCCGTTGCTTTCTCATTAGCCTTCACGCTTTTCTTTATATCTTGCGTGAGCTCAGCAAGCATCACCTCCAGTTCAAATAGTTCAATTGTGCTTTCTTGTATCGAAGATGAAGCAGCAGGCTCTGCTGAAGCCGGTGTCCCCGCTGCTCCCGGCTCGTGTAGTTGCGTAATTGAAGCCGCGGACTTCAAGGCCCTTTCCAGCTTCAGGTAATCTTCTCCGATCGGCGAGCTATCCAGATCTGCACTCACGATTGTACCCTCGCTCCCCTTTTCGCTCTCAGCCGGCGACGATGTAGCAGACCGTGGTCCCGAGGAGTCTGTACTTTCGCCCATCTGATCCAGGTCAGTCTCTGAGAGGCCGTATCTCGAGCTAGGGCTTGCTGATCGTAGCTTGGATGTAGCTTTAGTCTTCGATTCTTTCGGACCCCCCTTCTTGTTGGCCATGTTTATATGTGCTTACATATACTGTAGCAGTCCCTCTCAGGTTGAATAAAAAAAAGATATCTCAGGATAATAAGCAAATAATATGAAAAATAACACCGCTGCTAGCGGAGCTCCACTTCAGACGTCCATCTCTCGCAACGGACGAGACCAAAAAAAAAAAAAGTCTCAAAAATGGTGTGGATCCCGCCAACAGACCCTTATTGAGGTTAAAAATGAGGCTTAAAAATTTCATGAGTAACATACACAAGGCTATTTATCAGAAATAATGGCTCCTTCATTTGTTTTACTTTGTCAGTATTGTGGCTTATTTTGTTGTTTTTTTCCACTTTTTTCTTTCCCCATATTGGCAGCTTAACTATAAATGATGTTTTTGATCTTTTTTGATCTTTTACACCAAAAATCTCTGCAGGTGACTTTTTTTCAAGAAACTCATTCTGATTCACAGCATCAGACCGACTGATTAAGAGAGTTGGGGGTCTGGCCTTTCTCAGTCTTGGCCATCATCTCAGTGCTGGGGTAGCGTTACTTTTTTCAAAATCAGTCAATTTAAAGATAACAAATATTAATGAGGTGGTGGCTGGGCACCTGTTAGTCGTACAAGTCAGGAGCTGCTGGTGTTCGATGTTTACGAAACTACAAATGAGAAGGAGAGGATGTGGTTTCTGAGTCTACTCAGGGAGTGGTGGGATCTTTTGTTAATGGTGAAATTCTGCTGGTAGGGGGATTTTAACTGCACAGAAGGTCTTTAATTAGATCACACTGGCACTGAATCACACCAGGTGTCCATGAGGACGTTACAAACCTTATTAAAGCAAGCAGATTTAGTGGATATTTGGCCTAATAAGTTCCTGTCAGCTAAACAATATACTTGGGTTAAAGGACAAGATGGTTCTGTGTTGACGGCTCAGTTAGACGGCTTTTATTGTCTCAGTCATCATTTGAACACAGTTACTACTCTCTACATCTCTCCGGTCGGCCTGTCCAATGATTCTTGGACAAAATAGGGACAAAAAACAATTTTCATTCCCAATAAGCCTCCTTTGAAGTCTTCCTGGCACCTTACTGTCTCTCTAATACAAGCCTCTCATTTCATTCACTGTTTTACATTTTTCTGGCAGCAATTGACTCTCACCAAACCCCACTTTGACTTCAATCAGGCAGTGGTAGGACGTCTCCAAAGTCCAAATCACAGCGTTTTGTCAGCTGTATACAGAACAAGTTACCAGAAAGTGCTGTCAGCTGATGGAATCACCAGAGCAGGAGATCTCTGAACTGCAGACAACGTAACAAATAGGATACAATGGAGAGGTTTCTGATAAACTGACTGCTTGCAGAGCTTTTAAATCTAACAGCTCAAGGGTCTTTGATAAGATCAGGATTTCAAACCTTGAACCATTTGGATGCACCAACAAAGTTTTTCTTTGATTTAGAAGAGACAAGTAAACTGAACTATACACTGTGGGATGATAACGGATGAGAACCGAGTGAACTGGAGGACATTAGACATTTGGTAGCTGAGCCGGGCTCACATCCAGGGATTGATCCTGCAAGATGTTTGTTGTGACGCATGCAACCCTAGATGAAATGATTTATTGCAGCAGTACCGTGTCTGTGAAGCGTGCCAACCCATAATTCCTGTCTTTCCTTTTTCTTTCTCCATGTAATCAACTGCCACAATATAAGCTCTGTAATAAAAGAAAAATCAGCTGTCTGCTTAGAACACTGATTCTTCAAAACATTTAAGGAACATAGAAAAACCTTTGTAATACATGTTGAATTATTCCATCCATCCCGAATCCCGCCAGTCCCAGCAAGCATACAGTACGACAGAGGAACAATCCCTGAATGGGGCACTAGCTCATCACTACTGCTGCACCACAGTGCCACCATGTTTAATTATTAACAGTATACATTTAATGAAGTTAACAAGATATCAGTAAAATTTAACATAGATATTTTACTAAAATATTTCAAAATAAAAAAATATATCAAGAATACATCTTAGCATTCTGAAATGTTCAGAGAGGTGTAATATCATGAATGTATTCTGTGTGGCGATCACTGCCTGTGCGCTCCTGTCTGAGAATGAGAAAGCCCATTTAAAAAGCACGCAGTTTGCATCAATAACATTTGCTCAGACTACTTTAAACTAGAACGTGGCACAAGACAAGGATGCCCTTTGTCACCACTGCTGTTTGCAATTGCCATTGAACCACTGGCAATACATTGTCGAAATACTGATCAGATAAAGGGATTAGCAGAGAAGGACTGGAACAGAAAATCTCATTATATGCAGATGACATGGTACTGTATATATCGGACCCAGAAAATTCTGTGCCTGCAGTCTTAGCAGCACTCACAGAATTTCAAAAGCTCTCTGGTCTCAGAATTAATCTGAATAAAAGTGTACTCTTTCCGGTGAATTCGCAAGCATATAATATTAGATTAGACACCCTTCCTTTTATCATTGCAGAACAGTTTAAATACCTCGGGGTAAACATCACAAGTAAACATAAAGCTCTTTATCAACAAAATTTCATCGTCTGCATGGAAAAAATTAAACAAGACTTGCATAGATGGTCAACCCTTCATCTCACACTAGCTGGAAGAATTAACACTGTTAAGATGAATATTCTTCCTAAGCTCCTTTTTTTATTTCAAAACATACCAATATACATTAATAAATCGTTCTTTAAGCAATTAGATTCAACAATAACCTCATTTATTTGGAATTCTAAACATCCACGCATCAAAAGAGCGACCCTACAAAGACAAAAGGTAGAAGGCGGCATGGCTCTACCTAACTTCCAGTTTTATTACTGGGTGCTAAATATACAGTCGATAAGAACCTGGACACAAATACAAGAACATACACAGGCTTGGACCGCAATAGAAGTAAAATCCTGCAGTACTTCTTTGTATTCCTTGCTTTGTGCACCAATAAACACACGTTATCGGCAATACACTAATAACCCAATTGTGCTCCACTCACTTAGAATCTGGAACCAATGTAGAAAGCATTTTAAGACGGAGAAGCTTCTTTCTGTGGCACCCCTGCAAAAGAACCACCTCTTTCAACCCTCACAAACATGTGCAGTTTTTAATATCTGGAAAAAATTTGGAATTAACTTGCTTAGAGATCTTTATATAGACAACGTCTTTGCATCCTATGAACAATTACATTCCAAATTTAACATTCCACTACACATTTCTTTCACTATCTTCAAATCAGGAACTTTGTTAAACAGAACCTTCCAGATTTTCCTCATCTTGCACCCTCATCCACGCTGGAAAAATTATTGCTCAATTTCAAGGAGTTAGACTCCATCTCTACAATATATAAAATCCTTTTACAATCCCTTCCTTTCAAAGATCCAAGAGGACACTGGGAAAATGATCTCTCAATTAATATATCAGAAAAGGAGTGGAAAGTAGCAATGCAGAGAATTCACTCGAGCTCCATATGTGCAAAGCATACAATTATACAACTCAAAATTATATATCGAGCACATCTGTCTCACTAAAACTCTCAAAATGTTTCCAGGACATGATCCAACCTGTGAACGCTGCAAATTAGCTCCAGCCTCACTAGGTCACATGTTCTGGGCCTGCTCCAAATTAACATTATTCTGGACAAAAATTTTTAATTACCTCTCAGACAGTCTTGGACTCACAATCCCTCCTAACCCATTAACAGCTGTGTTTGGGGTTCTTCCAGAGGGTCTTAAAGTGGAGAAAGACAAACAAACTGTGATTGCATTCACTACACTGTTGGCACGCAGACTTATTCTGATAAACTGGAAGAACCCAAACTCTCCTCTTTTAAGTCAGTGGGAAACTGATGTGTTATATTATTTAAAATTGGAAAAATCAAATACTCAGAGGATCTGTGCAGACTTTTCTTCAAAACATGGCAGGATCTAATCAGTAATATTTTGAAATGAGTTTATAAAGCACAGAGAATTTGTTGATTTAGGTATTTTTAAAAGCCTTAAATTTTACACCGTTTGGCTTGCTCTCTCTCTCAAGGGTGGGGATCGATCTGTAAAAAGCACACAGTGTATCACACACACAAAGAATACGAAGGATTTAACGTGCTACTTTAGCTACGATGGGATTTGAGGAAGAAATGAAACATCGATTTAAGATGAAGTTTATTTCATCATTAAAGTAGAATGTCATAAACTACAAGTTTAAAGTGGAAGTTTTGAGATTAAAGTCAACATTTTTCTTTGGTGTCCCTATTTTTTCTCTTTTCTCTGTGCCCTAATATACTTCCATATAACAGGAGCAGAACTGACAAGGTAGTCATCTCCGAAGTTCTGCCTGTGCCACACGCCAGTCCAGGTAAGATGGAGGAGATTAGAAGGCTTAACGCGTGGCTCAATCTTGGTGCAGGGTAGAAGGGTATAGGTTTATGGGGCATTGGGACTCCTTTTGGAACAGATGGGACCTGTTCAGCCATCACAGGTTACATCTGAAATGGAGGGGCACCAATGTATTGGGGAGGCGTATGTGTAGGCTAGTCGAGGATTGGGGGGCAGGGAGTTTAGGACAGGCCAGGTTTAGATCTATACATGGAAGAACAAACAATGGTGTAGAAATAAAAATGCATAGTAATGTAAATTCTAAGCAAACATTTAAATGTAGGAGTAGCACATTAAAAATAGCTTGCCTTAATGCTAGAAGTATCAAAAATAAGGTAAGTGAGTTGGAGTTGTATGTAGCAGAGCATAATTATGATATTATAGCAATAACGGAAACCTGGCTAAATAACAAAGATGGGGATGAGTGTAACATAGAGGGATACACATTATTAGGAAGGATAGACAGAACAGAAAAGGAGGTGGGGTTGCTGTTTATGCCAAACAGGGTTTAAATGTAAGTCATCTTCAGTTGGATGATGAGCCCCATCTTAGTGAGGACATGTGGCTTCACCTGGAAAATATTTGGGAAAGAGGTCTTATTTTAGGAGTGTGTTATAGACCACCCAATTCAGACAGTAATTTCAATAAACATCTCTTTAGTAATATCAAAAAGGCAAGTTTACAGGGAGATTTTATAGTCATGGGGGACTTTAATTATCCAAATATTAACTGGGATAACCTTGCAGATGGAGGAGCACAAGAGCAGGAGTTTTAGAAGTAATCAGACTGTTTTTAACACAGCATGTTAAAGCACCAACAAGGGGTGAAGCCTGTCTGGATTTAGTATTCTGTAATAATCAGGATAGAATTGAGGGTGTAGAGGTGATTGAACCACTAGGGTCAAGTGACCATAAAGTAATACAATTCTCAGTATTTTGTAAGAGTACAGATGCAAAGACTAAAATCATTAAGTTGAACTTTGGTAGGGCTAATTTTGAGCAGAGACAAAGTCTAAGTAGGATAGACTGGGATAAGCTTTTAAATGTGGAGACAGTCGAGGAGCAGTGGAACAGTTTAAAATTCTGTAATGCAGGACAGATACATACCTAAATTTGGGTAATAGGAAACTAAAAAACTGATGGATTAATAAAGATTTAAAAAGAAGTTGCAAAGGAAAAAGTATAAGGCATATAAGACTAATGACTGCAAAGAGAACCACTGAGAACATGAGGGCAACCATTAAGAAGGATATCAGAGAGGCTAAAAGACAGTTGGAGAGGAATATAGCAGATAAGGCGAAAGAAGACAAGAGATTCTTTCAGTATTTTAGTAGTAAAAGAACAGTAGGAGGTCAAGTTCATCAGGAATAGTAAAGGGAATTAAAAGATACAGACAATGAAATAGCAGATGCCCTAAACTTACATTTTTCTACAAGTGAGCAAGTGGATAACAGAGGACTACTAAGGAGGTACTGAGGGATTTGGAAATTGTAGAGGGAGAAGTGCTGCTCAGATTAAATAAGATGAAATCAAACAAATCACCAGGCCCAGATAATATTTATTCTTGTGTTCTTAAGGAGGCTAGTGAGTTCAGATATAAACTCTTGACACATATTTTTAGGAAGTATATATATCATCCCATTATATAAAAAGGGTGACAGGGCAGATCCAAGCAACTATAGGCCAGTAAGCTTAACATGCATCACAGGAAAATTAATGGAATGAATTATTAAGGATAAGATTGAGCAACACATGACAAGGACAAGAGTTATTCTGAACAGTCAGCATGGGTTCAGAAGAGGGAGGTCGTGTTTTACTAACATGTTGGAATTCTATGAGGAGGCAACAAAAGGATACGATCAAAGTGGAGCTTATGATATTATTTATCTGGACTTTCAGAAAGCATTTGATAAGGTGCCACATGAGAGGTTGGGCATCAAGTTAAAAGAAGTGGGAGTTCAGGGTGATGTTTTTAGATGGGTGCAGAATTGGCTCAGACACAGGAAGCAGAGGGTGATGGTGCGAGGAACCTCATCAGAACTGGCCGATGTTAAGAGTGGTGACCAGCAGGGGTCAGTGCTAGGGCCGCTGCTATTTTTAATATATAAATGATTTAGATAGGAATATAAGTAACAAGCTGGTTAAGTTTGCAGATGATACCAAGATAGGTGGATTAGCAGATAATTTGAAATCTGTTATATCATTACAGAAGGACTTGGATAGCAGACAGGTTTGGGCAGATTTGTGGCAGATGAAATTTAATGTCAGTAAATGTAAAGTATTACACATAGGAAGTAAAAATATTAGGTTTGAATACACAATGGGCGGTCGGAAAATCGAGAGTACACCTTATGAGAAGGATTTAGGAGTCATAGTGGACTCTAAGCTATCAACTTCCCAACAGTGTTCAGAAGCCATTAAGAAGGCTAACAGAATGTCAGGTTATATAGCCTTGATGTGTGGAGTACAAGTCACAGGAGGTTCTGTTCAACTTTTATGACACACTGGTGAGGCCTCATCTTTAGTCTTGTGTGTAGTTTTGGTCTCTAGGCTACAAAAAGGACACAGCAGCACTAGAAAAGATCCAGAGAAGAGCGACTAGGCTGATTACAGGGCTACAGGGGTTGAATTATGAGGAAAGATTAAAAGAGCTGAGCCTTTACAGTTTAAGCAAAAGAAGATTAAGAGGTGACCTGATTGAAGTATTTAAAATTATGAAGGGAATTAGTTCAGTGGTTCGAGATGGTGACTCTAAAATGAGTTCATCGAGAACATGGGGACACAGTTGGAAACTTAAGGGTAAATTTCACACAAACATTAGGAAGTTTTTCTTTACACAAAGAACGATAGACACTTGGAATAAGCTAACAAGTAGTGTGGTAGACAGTAAGACGTTAGGGACTTTCAAAACTCGACTTGATGTTTTCTTGGAGGAAATAAGTGGATAGGACTGGTGAGCTTTGTTGGGCTGAATGGCCTGTTCTCGTCTAGATTGTTCTAATTTTCTAATGTTCTAATGTTGTAGTGCCTGAGCCGAGTGCCAATATGGAGTCTTTATGTGGATCTTTTAGGAAGTTATCCTTAAAAGGACCACTCACTGCTGTCACACTAAGGAGAATTCAATTGGCAGGCTTGTCATTTTTATAGGCTACCCCACCACTGGCTCTCAAGCTGCTCATTTACATGAAGAAATGTCAGCTCATGGTGGTGGAGACTCATCGCCAGAATGATGTAACTTGTCAGCACTGATACACGGCTCTCCCCTCAAAATCTCAGTCAACTACATCTTGAAACCATGTATTAACTCTTCAAAATGGTGGATTGGACTTCATTTCCATTGCAATCATGTGAAAGGTGAAAAATGTACATCAGCAGGGGTCTTAAATGCTTTGTTGTCAGGTGGCACAGCATTAGTTTTTAATGCTGCACTTCTGTACGTTGATCTATCCATTATATGCGTGAACATTGCTGTGTGGAGCTGTCTTGGTCTCTCAAATGTCCTCCTACACTGAACTGACAGTGCAAATAGCGTTCCAGGTCCAGATCTTAGTTTTGTGGTTCTTCCTTCATTGCTGCACTGTAAGGCCCCCATGATATCCCAAAAGCCTTTGCAGCCACTGTGGCTTCTCTAATACATCTGCTCCCTCGAGTGGGTCTGGGTGGGGAGTTCCATCAGGCTGGGACTGTGATTCTCAAACAGAGATGCCATCTTCCAGGAATTCTCAATTATAAACTGTCCTGGCCAGAAGACACAAGGTCTTGGTGACCATGGCCATGTGTTCTGTTACAACTTGTTAAACCTGTTCATTTTATTAAGATTTACAGTTTAGCTCCATCTTGTGTACATATCTGGTATTTTACGTACCTTCTCCTTGCTTCTTGTCATGTGACGTAACCAGGAAGTTAGTTTAGATTCAGGAAGGCTGCTTTTCCTGTGCATGGAATGGCACCAGTCGTAGTCCTCTGTCATTTGACAACATCTTCACACTTGTGATCATCATCAATGTAGGAAGGACGGTCCGAGCGTGTGTGTTAACTATCAATATTTGAATCTGATGACTGCATATAGCGCTGAACTGACCTCTCTTTACTATTCTTTCCTCTGCGTGTCCTGGAGTACAAAATAAACAGCAACATACAGCAACGTGGAGACTGGCAAGATCGGGGAAAAAAAAAAAAACACGCAGTCACTGATTACAAGTGCAAGATGTTATGCAAATGAATATGAATAATATGAATAACGTTGCATCCATGCCACAATGTTTTCTGAAATGTACTATACAGGTCATAATCTGCTGAGGCAACCCCTAATGGGAGCAGCCAAAAGAAGAAGATAACTATACAGATCATAAAATGAATAATTCTGGAAATCCCAGCCAACACAGGGCACAAGGCAGGATCATATATCCCTATGCACACTCTGTTTTTGTCAGTATGGCTTTGACATCATTGACCATAAGGGTGCATACTAATTCATCGTGAGCAGGAAGACTCAATAAAACTGATTTTGAATGACAAAAAAATCAAGTGAGCAGGAAGAGATACTGAATAAAAAAATAAGGAGATTCAGCAGCGCTTGTGGTCAGCTTTTATCCCTCCAGATCAGAGAATGTCCAGTTCCATTGCCTCAAAACACCACTCACATCTACAGTTATTCCCAGTTTCAAATAGAAACTAACAGCATCAGATCCCTGGTGTGTGTGTGTGTAGAGAGGGGTGGTGTTAGTATGTATCGTGCTTGTAACTGAGAAAATAAAAGTGGAAAAAAAAATACAGTATCTTTTACAAGTACTATAAATGTACATCGGATATTACAGACGCAAACCAAATGTATGTGTGTAATGTATAATATTAACAATAAGAGCAGCTCACTACTGAAAACAGTAAATATGCGAGGCAGTCAGGATCGAACTGGGACTCTTGATTACAAATCAGCAAATCTTACTGCTACGCCATGGAAGCTGTTGTTTCGTCCTTGAACCTTTTATGAAAGTGTTTATTTGATCTTTGGACTTCAGGCTTAATACATTATATAGTTTATGCCTACATTTTGTAACATTTATTACTAAAATATGAAAAATGTTTCTGTTTTAACAATGTGTTTACACAAATTATTGTAGAAACGGAACACACATGAAATGCGTGTGTTCCAAATAACGATCTATTATTTCCACTCTAAAACTCCACTTCACTCCCAGATAATCAAGGTATGAGCGGAGAGGACTTTGTGGCCATTCTACGATGGTGAGGAGATGGAATAGCAGGCTGCTCGCTGCTTGTCTTTATGGGCATGGTTACAGGACAAAAGACGCAGATGGAGAGGTGCGATGGGATTTAAAGTGGGCCAGATTTATGAGTTTTTTCATAGGCTTTGGTAATTCCAGTGTTAAGTTTAGAGATTAAAGGGTAACGACTCAGGTTTCAAGAGCAAGAAAAATGGCTAACAGGAGTGCAAACAACCTTGTCTGAAATACTCCTTAAAAATTAAAATGTGTTGTAAGAACATAGAGTTTAAATTCTATCAATAAAACATTCCCCATTTATCTCTAATCATTGTCCTGTGTGAATGATTAGGAAGACGCTGACTTTGTGACAGAACAGCCATTTTCTTAAATGCTCTCCACCTACAGACTAACAGCCCAAATCCTATTAAACATGGCCTTATAAACGTGTCCAGGCTGATGACCGCACACTCAGTCGTCTTTAGCTCAATTTGTACAGAGTCTCAGAACGCCTTTCTTTCCATATTTTCCATTTGCCCTTCTTAAATCGTCATTTCAGGTCTTCCTCTTCTTTAGTTAAATTAGATACCACCAGTCCTGCTTTACCTTAATGAAAGAAGACTAAGAAATGACAGGTCACCTACACAAAGTCTGAAATTTTTCTGCATACTATTTTACTTGATGAATTCTTTTATTTCTAAATTGCTATAATTTGTTAGTTGCGAGACTTTATGTGAGCAGAGAGCCGTTCCGATTACATTTTCAAATATACCACAAATGACTTAATGGGTTTACAATATTTTAAATCAGGACTGTGGAAATGCTAAAGAGTGTGTGTAAAGCGAAAAAGAAAAGAAATTAGAGATTTGAGAGAAGGAGATGGTCCTATCAAGGGTGTATTATTTATTTATTTGTTGCAAAATATTTGTGCTAAAGATCTGAGATGAGCCTTCATAAGACCCAAGTAACCAAATGACCGTCAGCTGTTGCCATCAGATCTTACAAACACTTTGCTGCCATCCTCTACTGCATGTGATGACATTAAGCTGTCCGTGTGTCCATTTCAAACATGTAAAGTCCATACAGAGAGTGACTGGGCAGGCTGGGATGCCTAGGACATCTTCGCTGTGTGCCCAATTTGCTTCACTTCTTACTGGATGAGACACAGAGAGGTTCAAATCAATAAATCCAGCAGTGAAACATACATTATCTAAATCTTACCGAACAGCAGACCTCTGCAGTGACACAAAGTCCCCAGATCTAAGGGAGGTGGCCATGTGTGAATGTGACAGAGCAGGGATTAAAGGCAGAATGTGCTGCAAGTAGCACATCTAATGATTCATTTCCTCTCTCTTTTTTCTTTGCAGATTGGTGCCACCTGGAAGTTTTCAGAATTACTAATGTTGTTCTTTTCATTTTAACTTTCTTTTGAGAAACTAAATAAAAAGAAATGTTCATTAAGTTCTTGTGAGGTCTTCTGTCTTAGCTGAGGGCTATCAGCAGCATAGGAGAGAATGTCAGACTCAAGTCCATTTGACCTTTGCCAGTGGAGCATTGTGCTCCTCTCTAGATGCCCCAGTAGCTGTTGTTCGTCTCATGAGGCTGTGACACCATTGATGACAATGCATTCCCTTCAAGATCAGCCAGAGACCAGGCATCACCAGAAGACTACTAAAGGATTTCCGAGTGCCCGTCCATATCCCAGACCCACGTGATGCCGTAGGACTAAATCTGAACACATCATTTCATGGACACTCCATTGAAGGGTTTGTGTTAATTGCTTTCATTTTGCTGTGGCACCACCAATTGTGTTTACTAAATATCTTTCTTGCACAAAACTTTATATTGTTAGAAACCCAGAATAAACTGAGATTAAGGCTACAACAGCATCTAACTAACATGAGAACAAATAAACTACAAACACCCCTAACCATACACTTCCATGAGATAGGTACTCAATTCTAACAGCAGTGTTAGAATGTAACCCACAATGGTCCACAAGGGCTAGAAAATTTAATGAAAACAAATGGATTGACAACCTGAACACTATTTATCCGAAGGGATTCAATCTTAAAAGAATCACAATAATTAAAACAAAATATCATTTAAGACTCAGCAGGAAAATATGTAACTGCCTGTTATGCCGGCCTATTTTCTAAAGGTATGCGACTGGGCTATATGGGCTTTTCCTTGCTGAAGATACAGGATTTAGAGTTGGGTGACACCGGAGCACCAATTCCAAAGACATCCTACACTTTTAAACCTGAAAAGGTTACAACATATCTCATCTTTAAAACTGAGGCCTAGGATTTAAACTTAGAAAGAGTATTACTAGACTAGAGCACCAATACCTTTGAGATAGTATACAACAAGCCTAAACTTAAAGTCTCATGAAATCTGAAGCCTAATCTGAACATAAAAATGCCTAAACCTAAAAGTGTATTACAGGCCTAATCTTAAAATGATAGAGAATCAAAGGCCTAAACCTAAGATCTAGTATGTTCTTGTATATATTCTAAACCCTAAAGGATTGAAATTATAGACTTGACTTTTATACAAATGCCTAAACCTATAAAGTTGATTACAGGCCTAATCTTAAAGTGGATACCTAATTCTAAAAGAATAGTGAATGAAAGGCCTAAACCTAAGGCCTTATATAGTTTTATATAAATTCTAACCTTAAAGGATTGAAATTAAAAGCCTAATTTTAATACAAATGCCTAAACCTAAATAGAGTGACATGCCTAATATTAAAATAGATACCTAATCCTAAAAAGATACTTACCTAAAAACCTAAACACTTTATACTTATATATAAAGTCTAACCCTAAATGACTGAAATTAGAATCTTAACCCTAATATAACCCCTAACCCTAAAAAGAGTGATATAAGCGTAATCTGAAGATGGATGCCTAAACCTAAAGAAATAAAAAAATTAAGGTCTAACTTTAAATACTTATATCTTCCTATAAACCCTAATCCGAAAGATGATACTGACTTTACTTATAGATAGATAGATAGATAGATAGATAGATAGATAGATAGATAGATAGATAGATAGATAGATAGATAGATAGATACTTTATTAATCCCAAGGGGAAATTCACATACTCCAGCAGCAGCATACTGATACAAACAATATTAATTAAAGAGCAATGCAAGTTAAAACATGCAAGGTGGAGAGTGTGAGTCAGGTATAACAGTCTATAATCTTGTGTAGTGTTAACGTTTACCCCCCCGGGTGGAATTGAAGAGTCACATAGTGTGGGGTCTCCTCAGTCTGTCAGTGGAGCAGGACGGTGACATCAGTCTGTCGCTGAAGCTGCTCCTCTGTCTGGAGGTGATGCTGTTCAGTGGATGCAGTGGATTCTCCATGATTGACAGGAACTGTTCAGCTCTGTGTCTACACTAGAGCATGCCTTCCTCACCAGTTTGTCCAGTCGTCCCTCTTCTTTATGCTTACATAAGTACTTACCCTTAAAAGAAAGATAATCTTAAACCCAATGCTGGTATTTATCATTTAATCCTAAAAAGATAATAGATTTAAGATTTAAACCGGAATATTTGACTATTATATAAATCCTAACCTGAAACAGAACATAAGGTACTCTTATTGATGACACTTCGCTTTGACTTAAATGGCTTTTAAGGGGTTGGCTTTTACAGAAATCTAAAGTGATGGAAGAAGGGCCCTTGTGATTTATACATACCTATGGATACTAGGTTTAAGTTGAAAAAATACAAAATATGTTTTTTGTGCACAATCTACATTCCAAATATTTAAAGAGACAGTACACCATTTTTGAAAAGAGCCTATAACTTTGTATAATATAGGAACAACTTTTCAAACCCTAACAAAGACTTGTGATACATTAAAACATCAAAAATAAAACATTTAAAAAAATTAACATGAGAGTCTATGGCAAAACCGATAAAAAGCAAATTTCATGAAAATACAAGATATGTTTTGGTAAATCATGTGTTTTTCATTTATGTATTTATATTCTGCAGGAAACTAAAGTAACCATGGTATGTTTCTGCTGGAGTTCCGCCCAGGAGACCGTGTCATGATTTTAGTTCCCACCTCTCATTCCAAATTACTGGCTCATTGGTAAGGTCCTTATGAAATTAAGGAGAGAATGGTTGACTATTTGGTGAAACAACTGAATCGTCGACCCAGCGAGCAGATTTATCATGTCAATCTGCTGAAACTGTGGAAGGACAGGGATTCCGGGCCATCCTCCGGACAGCTCCGCTCTCTCTTCACTCATCAATTACACCTTAATTTCGGAGACAATTTGACTCACCAACAATTTCAGGAGCTTGAAGCAGTTATCCTGTCTGTCCCTGACATAGTCAGTGAAAATCCAGGTTGGACCTCCCTGGTTGCGCATGACATTGTGACGAAACCTGGGGTTATAGTCCGAGAATGCCCGTACAGAATTTCCGAAGCAAAAAAGGCTGAAGTAGAGTTGAAGATCAAATGAATACTTGAACTAGGTGTGATTGAGGAAAGTTATACTCCCTGGTCCAGTCTTATTATTATGGTCAGTAAGCCCGATGGAAGTTGGAGGTTCTGCAATGACTTCCGTCGGCTTAACCAAATCTCCCAATTAGGCGCCTATCCAATGCTGCAAGTGGAGGACCTCCTCGAGTGGCTAGGACATGCCAAATTTTTGACTACTTTAGATATGACTAAGGGGTACTGGCAGGTTCCCTTAACGGACTCCGCTAAGGAAAAGACAGCGTTCAGCACCCCTAGCGGTCACTGACAGTATCGTGTCCTCCCATTTGGATTACATGGGGCACCTGTGACCTTCTAAAGTCTGGTGGATAAAGTGCTCCATCCTCATAATTCATATAGTGCTGCCTACTTGGATGACGTTGTCATCTATTCCGACACCCGGGAGGAGCACATATAGCATGTTGGAGCTGTATTGATGACACTGGCAAAATCTGGGCTTTGTATCAACCCGAAAAAGTGTTACTTTGGGTTGGCCGAGGCCAAATATTTAAACTATCTAGTGGGCCGGGGTATGGTGAGATCACAGTGTTCTAAAATAGATGCCATTGTGAATTGTCCCCATCTGACAAACAAGAGGCAAGTTCAGGCCTTTCTCAGCTTAGAGGGTTACTATCGCCGGTTTGTACCCCGGTTTTCTGCGAGAGCTGCACCCTTGACAAACCTCACAAAGAAGGGTCGACCAAATCACGTGATATGGGATGATATATCAGAGGCTGCATTCAGTGACTTGAAACTGGCCCTTACGTCAGCTCCTATATTAAAGGCACCAGACTTTTCTTTATCTTTCATTCTCTAGATGGACACTTTGGACACAGGTCTTGGAGCCGTGCTGAGCCAAAGCGTTGATGGGAGTTGAACACCCCATTATGTACCTGAGCTGGAAACTGTTGGATCGGGAAACTAGGTATGCAGCAGTTGAGTGTCAGGCTTTGGCTATTAAATGGGCGATTACTCAGCTGAGATATTACCTCTTGGGGTGTGAATTCACTCTTGTGACAGACCATGCACCCTTACAGTGGATGGCCTTGCACAGGGAGTCCAATCTACGTGTCACGAGCTGGTTTTTGGATCTACAGCCATATAAGTGTTCGGTCGTTTATCACCAGGGTGTTCTGTAAGCCAATGGCGATACCCTTTCTAGAATCCACGAGTTCTCAGACCGGTACGCCCAACCTGACGGGTCTGGGCTGAGGGGGGGCCATGTCACACACGTGCGAGTAGGGGGACGTTGTGTGGACCAAGTAAAGGTAATTCCACACCAGGCCAGGGGAGGGCAGGGTGCACTAAACCTTCTCCTGTTATCTCTACAGACAAGCCAGGGAAAACCTATAGTTCG
>NC_053155.1:6275987-6313575 GCF_016835505.1 Polypterus senegalus | reverse complement strand
TGATATACTCTAATATATTTGTTGACGGAAGAGCCTCTTCCTCCCATCCTTCTTTTAAAATGTCTAATATGCCCCGGGGTTGTCGTCCATATAGCAATTCAAAAGGTGAGAACCCCATGGAGGCTTGTGGGACTTCTTGATATGCAAAAAGGACAAGGGGGAGGAGCTGATCCTAGTTCCTTCCATCCTCATTGACTACCTTACGCAACATCTGTTTGAGAGTTTGATTAAACCTCTCTACAAGACCATTGGTTTGAGGATGATATACCAAGGTATTTAAATGCTTTATTTGAAGTAGCTTGGCAGTCTCCCTGAACATCTGCGAGGTGAAAGTAGTCCCTTGATCCATCAGGATTTCTTTAAGGATTCCGACATGCGCAAATACCCCTACTAATTCCCGAGCGATAGCTTTTGAAGTAGCTGAGCACAGCGGAACAGCCTCTGGAAACCGGGTAGCATAATCTCCCAGGACCATTATATATTTATGACATCTGGCTCAGGGCTCTAGGGGTCCCACCAGGTCGACCCCAATACATTCAAAAGGGATATCTATTAAGGGTAAGGGGACTAAAGGAGCATGGTCCCTCCTAGGAATTTGCCTCAATTGACATTCTGGACAGAATGCAAAAGTGGCGAACCTCCTCATTAATCCCGGGCCAAAAAAATCAGAGCTTAATTCTCTTGAGTGTTTTTTCGGGGCCTAAATGGGCTCCCAGCAGATGGGTATGTGCTAGTTCATAGACCTGTCGCCGGTATGTCTGTCGTACTAACAACAGCGACCTCATCTGTCCCTCATGCTCTGCCACCCGGTATAACATCATTATTGAGCACAAAGTGAGGACCCTGTGGCATCGGATGTGAGGTGCGTTGGCCATCTATCAGAATGACTGCATTCTTTGCAAATTTAAGGGAGTCGTCATTCCATTGCTCCCTTTTAAATGAAGCTGCTTTCTGCCTGAATTGAAACTACAGGCATGAGAGAGGATCAGATTCGACCTCAAGGGGTGGGGTTTCATCATGCCGAAGTCCTCTCCTCAGCTGGCTGTATATATGGTCTGGAGGAAGTTGAGGGCATTGAATCCGCGTCCATGACTAGACCTAGTGATCGAGGAGAAGAAGTGACTGTATTACCGTTGTTTATGTCGACCCAATCTCTTCCTAGTATCACGGGGAAGGGAGTATTATTCATCACTGCCACCATCAACCTTTTTACTATGCCGTCATGACATATAAAGCAGTTGGTGGATCGATAATACCAGACATCCCCGTGAATACAGGTAATGCGGGTCTTATTCTTACACCATTGTCGCAGTAATATCAAATGGCAAGCAACAATGGAAATGTTACTGCCGGAATCAAATAAAGTGATCACTTTAATTCCATTGACTAGCACTTCTCCCGTACGGGAACAGGTCAGGGGATTAGTGAGAGCGCACCGTGCATCCTCCCACATCACCCCGCAGACCCCTTCGTCGCTTCTCAAGGCCTGCCAGCATGTCCCAAGGTCTACACGAATACGCTTTGCATTATAGTCGCAGGACTCTGTATTAGGGATGCAAGCATGCCCGGGTTCACATGAGTCCCATTCTGACACTCCCAAGCTGGTTTCTGCCCTGAGGTGATCTATTGTCTCAGCTAGCGTGACAATATCTGTATACTCCCAGGCCGGCTGGGCAATTTTTCTGGTTAGGCTTCTGAGGAATAAGGCGCGGGCCACCTGCTTCGCTATTTGGTGGCTGGATCTTTTATTGGGTTGTAGCCAACCAACCACGTTAGCCCATAAAACCACAGCCTGTCTCTTAGTTGCCTTAGCAGGGTTAAATGTTCAGGCCATTATGTTTCTCACCTGCCAGCCTGGATTTCTCCCACCTTTATTAAAGGGCTTGTCCTTTGTGGGATATGTAGGGGCAGTGCCCACATCCGGGAGGCCATAATAAGTACTCAATGCGTTCCCTGACGCACTTGGCTCTAGCCTGTGGGTCCTAGGGCTATTTTTCCCGGGACCTTTAACAGGATGATGGGTTGAAGCATACTCAAGCTTTCCTCGACACGCCCCGACTGATGCCCACTCGGCAACTCGGGAGTGGTTCTTAACCATCTGATATTTCATTGGATTATAAGCATCTGTCAAGTCTAGGTTTAGGTTTGCCTTCCGATTTCTCCAGAAGGCCATCATCCTGCCAACTACGCCACTGTGAAAAGGGACAAACTCGACACACATAAAAAGTTTTGGGGCAGCCACCCATATAATTTTCCTAGCTGCAAGGGTTTTCTTTTTCATTCAACAGAATTGCTGACAGTACAGCGTCCAAGACAGAACTGATGAAGGTTGGAAAAGATGGTCATTGGTCAGACAGGAAGTGATGTAGGGTAACCGGAAGTGATGTAGGGTGACCAGAAGTGATGTTTTTCTGGCATCAGCCTGGGCACCGGAACTGGAAGTGACATTACCCTGGGTACCGAAACTAGAAGTAACGTTCTTCTGGGCGACGGAACCGGAAGTGACGTTCTTGATTCAGATTTTTCAGGTTTTCCCGCGGCTGGTCTGTAAAGATATCAGGAGAAGGTTTAGTGCACCTCGCCCTCCCCTGGCCTGGCGTGGAATTACCTTTACTTGCTTCACACAACGCCCCCCTACTCGCACGTGTGTGACACTATATAATGTGTGAAGCCTGAAGTCCAAAGATCAAATAAATACTTTCACAAAAGGTTTAAGTATAAGAAAACAGCTTCTGTGGTGTAGCGGTAAGAGTTGCTGACTTGTACCCAAGAGTCCCTGGTTCGTTCCCAGCTGCCTCCTATATTTGCCATTTTCAGTAGTGAGCTGCTCTTATTGTTAATATTATACAGTGCACATATACATTTGCTTTGCGTCTGTAACAGACGATGTACATTTGTAGGACTTGTGAAAGTTACCTTTTTTTTCACTTTTATTCTCATTTCTTTTGAAGTTATATTTTGTTTTAGTTTAAAACTTAAGAATAATACCTTTAAAACCTTATTAAGTCCCTCTGTTAGTTTTTAAATTCAATGCATAAGTACCCTATATGTAATATATGATTATCTGATATCATAGAGTTTGAATCTATAATACAAGTCTTTTTCATATTAAGGATATTTTTTTTCATTAGGTATGTAGGTTTTAAGTTTAGTTTATCCTCAGGGTTTAGGGGTTAGTTAGTTAGGTTTCGACTTTGGCCAGGTAAGTATATTATGAATAATTATATGAATCTTATACCTTCGTTTTGTCACTTGCCCACTTTTTTTCTTCCAAAGTTACTTTAGTTTCCTGCAGAATATAAATACATAAATGAAAAACGCATGATTTACCAAAACATATCTTGTATTTTCATGAAATTTGCTTTTTATCGGTTTTGCCATAGATTCTCATGTTAATTTTTAAAAAATGTTTTATTTTTGATGTTTTAATGTATCACAAGTCTTTGTTAGGGTTTGAAAAGTTGTTCCTATATTATAAAAAGTTATAGGCTCTTTTCAAAAATGGTGTACTGTCTCTTTAAATATTTAGGAGTTGATCGTGCACAAAAACCATACTTTGTATTTTTTCAAGTTAAACGTAGTATCCATAGGTACTTATAAATCACAAGGGCCCTTCTTGAAGCACTTTAGATTTTTGTAAAACCCAACCCCTTAAAAGCCATTTAAATCAATGTGAAGTGTCATCATTAAGAGTACCTTATGTTCTGTTTCAGGTTGAGATTTACTGTATATAATAGTCAAATATTCTGGTTTAAATCTTAAATCTATTATCTTTTTAGGATTAAATGATAAATACCAGAATTGGGTTTAAGATTATCTTTCTTTTAAGGGTAAGTACTTATGTAAGGATAAAGAAGAGGGACGCCTGGACAAACTGGTGAGGAAGGCATGCTCTAGTGTAGACACAGAGCTGAACAGTTCCTGTCAATCATGGAGAATCCACTGCATCCACTGAACAGGATCATCTCCAGACAGAGAAGCAGCTTCAGCGACAGACTGCTGTCACCGTCCTGCTCCACTGACAGACTGAGGAGACCCCACACTATGCAACTCTTCAATTCCCCCCGGGGGGGTAAACGTTAACACTACACAAGATTATAGACTGTTTTACCTGCCTGTCACTCTCCACCTTGCATTTTTTAACTTGCATTGCTCTTTAATTAATATTGTTTTTATCAGTATGCTGCTGCTGGATTATGTGAATTTCCCCTTGGGGATTAATAAAGTATCTATCTATCTATGAGTAACATTAGTATCTTTCGGATTAGGGTTTATAGGAAAATATAAGTATTTCAAGTTAGACCTTAAATTTCCTATTTCTTTAGTGTTAGGCATCCATCTTCAGATTAGGCTTATATCCCTCTTTTTAGGGTTAGGGGTTATATTAGGGTTAAGCTTCTAATTTCAATCATTTAGGGTGTTAAATAGGGCGGCCCAGACACACACAGGTAGACACCGTTTCAGCCATCACCACACATTTATTCACTACTCCGCTATTTACAAAGTCCTACATGCACTGTCACCAAGCCCCACAGTCTCCCAAAGTCCAGGCTCTCAATTCTTCCACAAATCACACTTGGGCCTCTCCTCGCCTCCTCTTCACCAGCCTCGTCTTCCTCCTCACCCGACTCCGGCCTTCATTGCAGGGCGGCGGCTCCATAAATAGGTGGCTGATTTATGACCGCAACCAGCCACCTGTGACAAGGGTTAGACTTTATATATAAGTATAAAGTGTTTTGGTTTTCAGGTAAGTATCTTTTTAGGATTAGGTGTCTATTTTTATATTAGGCATGTCACTCTTCTTAGGTTTAGGGATTTGTATTAAAATTAGGCCTTTAATTTAAGTCCTTTAGGGTTAGAATTTATATAACACTATATAGGGCCTTAGGTTTAGGCCTTTGATTCACTATTCTTTTAGGATTAGATATCCAATTTAAGATTAGGCCTGTAATCCACTTTTTAGGTTTAGGCATTTGTATAAAAGTCAAGTCTATAATTTCAATCCTTTTGGGTTAGAATATATACAAGAATATACTAGATCTTAGGTTTAGGCCTTTGATTCTCTATCATTTTAAGATTAGGCCTGTAATACACTTTTAGGTTTAGGCATTTTATGTTCAGATTAGGCTTCAGATTTCATGAGACTTTAAGTTTAGGCTTGTTGTATATTATCTTAAAGGTACTGGTGCTCTAGTCAAGTAATACTCTTTCTAAGTTTAAATACTAGGCCTCAGTTTTAAAGATGGGATATGTTGTAACCTTTTCAGGTTTAAAAGTGTAGGATGTCTTTGGAATTGGTGCTCCGGTGTCACCCAACTCTAAATCCCGTATCTTCAGCAAGGAAAAGCCCATATAGCCCAGTCGCATACCTTTAGAAAATAGGCCGGCATAACAGGCAGTTACATATTTTCCTGCTGAGTCTTAAATGATATTTTGTTTTAATTATTGTGATTCTTTTAAGATTGAATCCCTTTGGATAAATAGTGTTCAGGTTGTCAATCCATTTCTTTTCATTAAATTTTCTAGCCTTGTGGACCATTGTGGATTACATTCTAATACTGCTGTTAGAATTGAGTACCTATCTCATGGAAGTGTATGGTTAGGGGTGTTTGTAGTTTATTTGTTCTCATGTTAGTTAGATGCTGTTGTAGCCTTAATCTCAGTCTATTCTGGGTTTCTAACAATATAAAGTTTTGTGCAATATGTACGTGATATTTAGTAAACACAATTGGTGGTGCCACAGCACCATGAAAGCAATTAACACAAACCCTTCAATGGAGTGTGCATGAAATGATGTGTTCAGATTTAGTCCTACAGCATCACGTGGGTCTGGGATATGGACGGGCACTCGGAAATCCTTCTGTTGACTTCTGGTGATGCCTGGACTCTGGCAGATCTTGAAGGGAATGCATTGCCATCAATGGTGTCACAGCCTCATGAGACGAATAACAGCTACTGGGGCATCTAGAGAGGGGCACAATGCTCCACTGGCAAAGGTCAAATGGACTTGAGTCTGATGTTCTCTCCTCTGTTGCTGATTGCCCTCACCTAAGACAGAAGACCTCACAAGAACTTAATAAACATTTCTTTTTATTTAGTTTCTCAAAAGAAAGTTAAAATGAAAAGAACAACATTAGTAATTCTGAAAACTTCCAGGTGGCACCAATCTGCAAAGAAAAAATGAGAGAGGAAATGAAACATTAGATGTGCTACTTGCAGCACATTCTGCCTTTAATCCCTACTCTGTCACATTCACACACAGCCACCTCCCTTAGATCTGGGGACTTTGTGTCACTGTAGAGGTCTGCTGTTCGGTAAGATTTAGATAATGTGTGTTTCACTGCTGGATTTATTGATTTGAACCTCATTGTGTCTCATCCAATAAGAAGTGAAGCAAAGTGGGCACACAGCGAAGATGTCCTAAGCATCCCAGCCTGCCCAGTCACTCTCTGTATGGACTTTACATGTTTGAAATGGACACACAGACAGCTTAATGTCATCACATGCAGTAGAGGATGGCGGCAAAGTGTTTGGATGATCTGATGGCAACAGCTGACGGTCATTTGGTTACTCGGGTCTTACGAAGGCTCATCTCAGATCTTTAGCACAAATAAATAAATAATACACCCTTGATAGGACCATCTCCTTCTCTCAAATCTCTAATTTCTTTTCTTTTTCGCTTTACACACACTCTTTAGCATTTCCACAGTCCCGATTTAAAATATTGTAAACCCATTAAGTCATTTGTGGTATATTTGAAAATGTAATCGGAACGGCTCTCTGCTCACATAAAGTCTAATAGTATAGAGAGGTCAGTTCAGCACTATATGTAATCATCAGATTCAAATGTTAACAGTTCACACACACTCAAGGACCGTCCTTCCTACATTGATGATGATCACAAGTGTGAAGATGTTGTCAAATGACAGAGGACTGTGACTGGTGCAATTCCATGCACAGGAACAGCAGCCTTCCTGAAGGTTAACTTCCTGGTTATGTCACATGACAGGAATCAAGGAGAAGATAGGTAAAATACCAGATATGTACACTAGAGGGAGATAAACTGCAAATCTTAATAAAATGAACAGGTTTATGGCGTTATTTCAGTGCCACTATTCTGAGCACACGTAAAAAAATATTGAGCGCTCGTAGAAAAAGATTGCAAGTGCAAGTGTTGCATTTTGAAGAGAAATTTATTTTGAGCGTACAAAAGCTGAATTTGAGTGAACAAAATTCATTGCTGCATGCAAAAAATGTATTTCAGTGTTTGCGCTTATCCATATACACACACAGAATAGCACCCCCTCTCGCTCAGTTTTTTCATTTGCGCTTGCTCGCAATGTGTTGCTTGCGCTCACAACATTCTCTGCTGCGAGCGCTCAACTCTCTGTACACCGTTATTAGTGTGCCACAAAACCAACCAATCACAGACTTGGTTTCAAAAATTCTGATTGGCTCTTACGGTCTCCAATCAGCTCGCTAGCTGCTGCATTCCGGACACCGGAAACACTGTCCACTCAGCCTCGCTTCTTGCAGATAGAGGGATAGTCTTAACAAATAATATATTTTAAAATAAAATAATTAAAGATATTATCCGCAAATTGGGGTTTAATTGAGTTTAGCTGGATTTAGCTACATTTCGGACTGTTTCCGGAATGCAGCAGCTAGCGAGCTGATTGGAGACCGTAAGAGCCAATCAGAATTTTTGAAACCAAGTCTGTGATTGGTTGGTTTTGTGGCACACTTATAACGGTGTACAGAGAGTTGAGCGCTTGCAGCAGAGAATGTTGTGAGCGCTAGCAACACATTGCAGCAAGCGCAAATGAAAAAACTGAGCGAGAGGGGGTGCTATTCTGTGTGTGTATATGGATAAGTGCAAACACTGAAATACATTTTTTGCACGCAGCAATGAATTTTGTTCACTCAAATTCAGCTTTTGTACGCTCAAAATAAATTTCTCCTCAAAATGCAACACTTGCACTTGCAATATTTTTTTACGTGCGCTCAGAATAGTGGCACTGAAATAACGCCATACAGGTTTAACAAGTTGTAACAGAACACATGGCCATGGTCACCAAGACCTTGTGTCTTCTGGCCAGGACAGTTTATATTTGAGAGCTCCTGGAAGATGGCATCTCTGTCTGAGAATCACAGTCCCACATGATGGAACTCCCCACCCAGACCCACTCGAGGGAGTAGATGTATTAGAGAAGCCACAGTTGCTGCAAAGGCTTTTGGGATATCATGGAGGCCTTACAGTGCAACAATGAAGGAAGAACCACAAAGCTAAGATCTGGACCTGGAACACCATTTGCACTGTCAGTTCAGTGTAGGAGGACATTTGAGAGACCAGGACAGCTCCACACAGTGATGTTCACCTGCCCACATATAATGGATGGATTAACGTACAGAAGCACAGCATTAAAAACCAATGCTGTGCCACCTGACAACAAAGCATTCAAGACCCCAGTTGATGTGGCATGGTCACCTTTCACATGATCGCAATGGAAATAAAGTCCAATCCACCATTTTGAAGAGTGTATCGGTGCTGACAAGCTACATCAGTCTGGGGATGAGTCTCCACCACCATGAGCTGACATTCCTTCATGTAAATAAGCAGCTTCAGAGCCAGCAACAGGAAAACCTGTAAAAATGACAAGCCTGCCAACTGAATTCTCCTTAGTGTGACAACAGTGAGAGGTCCTTTTAAGGTTAACTTCCTAAACGATCCACATGAAGACTCCATGTTGGCACTCGGCTCAGGCACTACAACATGTTTCAGGACTGTCCTTAGGCCGTACTAAGAAAACATTTTTTTTTGTCTGTCAGAGAGTTTTAGAATCACCATTACTCCTAATTACTTACAGGCCTGTTTGGAGTAGAATTCCTTGTGTAGGAGAAAAACTGCTATGATGTTTTACAGCAGACTACTCACTCGTCATTTTATCTGATTCAATAAGAAAAACCCCAATCTATCCATAATAGAAAAGTGGGAAAAGGAGGCCCTGTTCTACTCAAAATTAGAAGAAATCAAAGCTACCATCTGAGGAACTGCAAAAAGCGTCTTTAGAATTTATGAAAATGTATTCAAGTCCTAACATAAGACTGTTGAGTGTCTGTTAGCCATTTAGATGCTTCAGTATCTTCAAGTGACGACTGCATGTTGGGTTTTCTGACTTACTGTACGGCTCTCCAGACAGCATGGCGATGGTGTTACAGCAGAATTTCCAATGAGATATCAGATTATTTTTGTATGCTGAAATGTTCTGAACCACAATAATCATATAAAATTAACGAGGAGATAAAAGGAGTACAAACAACAGACAAAACCTTCAACACCTGTAAGTGTGAGCAGATGGTAATTCATCTGTCTCTGAACCTGCTGCCAGTGCTGATGGTCCTGTACCATCTAACAGAGCTGAGATGGGAGAGCGGTGACTGTGCAAAATGGCTGACGTCTACAATACAACTGTGTGCCTCCCTCTTATGACCTGAACAACAGGCAGCTGTGGTTGTCAATATTTTGTATCCACTTCACAATTCTCTGTAGTGCCCACTGGCTCTGTGCTGAGTAGGTGCAGTACCAGGATGATAAGCAGCCACTGAGGATGGACTTCACTGGGCACCTGTAGAAGTTTCTGATCATAAATGGAGAAATCCGGCCTTTCTAGAGAAATCTGAGGAGGTGAAGGAGTTAATGAACCATCTTGATTATGGTCAGGATCTACAGAGCCCGCTTCAGGTCATTCCAAGACATTTCAATCTGCCATTTCTCTTTATGGCGTCCCTTTCAACATACTGTCATCATTAATCTGGATTTTGTGTTTGAGTTGTTCCTTCTAGTTTTGGCACCTGATGCATGTGCTCTTCTTATGATAAATGGGTGCACTGGCACTTTGGCCAGGATCTGATGCACTGAAACCTGAGTGCCAGCACTGCTATTAATTAAATCCCCTGCTATTCCCTCTTTCTGAGGGTTAGTTTAGAAGTGCCCTGCAGATCTCCTCATCCTTGTCTGCCACCTCAGCCTTGGCCTTTATTCCCATGGATGGTGTGCAGTTTTTACCTTGGGCTAACATGTGACCATTACCCACCTATCAGTACTTCTACTAGGCGTTTATGATCTCTGTGATGGACACCTGGGTGAGCTCCTCCAGTTTGCTATTACAACACATATTCTCCATTCTCTCCACAGTTACATTTTACATAGTCAGGTCCGCTCATCCTCACTGATCTGCTTCTGTTTACCTCCTCTAAACGTCTGACTGATTAATGGCTGACAGAGTCACCTAATTACCACATTTGTGACCTCTTTACAATTAATAAGTGACATTCTGTTACACTGCACACAATCCACATGACTTGCTGTTTGTTTTGTGACCATTTTGTGTCCTGCTGATTGATTTTTATCCTTCACTGTGCCATCCTTGTTTATCTCCTACTGACTTTAAATGATTTGCTCATCTTCACTGACATCTCAATTGTCTGCTCAGTTGTTGCTGTTTTCACAGAACTCAATTTGCTCGTTGCTAGTGATTTGCACTGAATGAGGTCCACTTGTACGCCACATCAACAGCATTTGAATCTTGCCGACTACGCCAATCCCTTTTTGTGGCTGGTAGTAGAATTGAAGTAATTTTTGAGAGCGGCCTGTGATATTTGATAGTCTCACAAACACATGCATGACAAGACAAGACTTTTAATTAAAATGATGTTATTGTGCCTCTTGGATTGGACTTTTTATTTTTAACAGAGACCTGGCTGGACTTTAGTGAGTCAAGACCACTGTTAGAACTTTCCACAGCTGACTGTATGCTTTGTTAACACACTAGAGTAGTGGGAGACGGGATGTCCATTGTTTTTAAAAAATGTTCATAAATATTACACACTTCCCTCTGAAACATAATTAACTTTTGAGAGACAATTGTTAAAAGTTGAATTAAGAGGTGTAGTGCTTCTCGCTCTTGTTTATGGACCTCCTAAATGATGTAAAGATTTTATTAGGAGATTTTCTGTTTTCTTTGTCATTGGTCAAGTTTATATTTGATAAAATACTAATCATAGGTGATTTGAACATTCATGTTTCTTGTACTTTAAAACTGTTCATTTACCAGGTTTATTCAATTGTTCGATTCTCTTAATCATGTTCAGTCTGTTAATGGTCCTACTCACGTTCAGGGTCATATGCTGGATCTTATTTTATCAATATGTTTCTTTGTCAGTGATGATGAGAAAATGCCAGTCATACTCAGTGCTGTGGCACCTTCTCAAATTGTCATTCCTGGGGTCTCAAGAAGCATCCTTCATGGTATAAACTCCGACACTAAATATATTTGTTCTGATATTTCTGTAAATTCTTCTGTTGTTAGTTCTGTGCCACACAATCAGTTATTCTGTCCTCGTAATTCTACATGCAGATCCACACTTGACTTCTGTTGTTCTTGTGAAAATCAGACACTCCATATCTAAAGGCCATCCCTGGTTTAACGACTCCATGCAGACTCTTAGAATGAAGTGTAGGAAAACAGAGCGTAGATGGAAAAAGATAAATGACAGACATCTTAGGAGATTCTGAAAACCTGCGTGCCTGAATTCCAGCAGCCTGTTAAATTAGCTGAGACAAAACCCTTGTCAGATGTCTAGAGTTCTGTTCAGCACAATAAGTTACACTCCGTACTCTGACACTCTTAGCTGTACTGTAGGCACTGATACAAGCCTGGGCTTAAAAACATGGACTTGACCCGAGTTTCTTTCTGTCTCTAAATTGTGATTCCTCTCTTAATTTCTTGAAAAGTTTGTTTTCTCACAGCTGCTGTCTTTCCTTGGTATTGATAATCTAATGGAGTCACTCCAGTCAGGTTCAGAGCATTTCATAGCACCAAGTCTGCTTTTTTGAAAGTCACCAAAGACAACAGAAATCAAGCAGACAATCAAAGATGGACAATCAGACAAGTGGACAAGGAGCCAGCTAGTTTGCTGCAATGTGTTTGGTTTTATTTTAAACTAATAGACATTCTCTGACTTCTTCTTTCTTCAATGATTGGTCTGTTTGGTCCTTTTGGCCTACAAGGGAAGGAGACATCTGGTCAAATGAGTACAAGAAATCAGAGACCTTGAACTTTAATAGATGACTTTTTTGATGCTCCCTGACCTCATGAATTAATAGAAAGTGAGGAGAATGAAGGCCTTGAGCAGCGTCTGATCAAACAGCTGGTGGAGGTGTCACATACAGGTGGGGGTAACATTATAGTCCTGAACAAGGACTCATCTTATGTCAGACTAAATTTAAACAGGACTTGTATTGACATTACAACGAAAGTACAGGCAAGTTTTCAATAATGAAACTCCATCTCCACGTCACCTCACGTCACACCTGTGGGATTCTCAAATATTCTCAACACAAGTTACTGCCACCATGAACCCTGTTAATGACAGCAGCAGCTCTCTGTTAACCAATCCAGAGGTTTTGATGTGTCTTTTAATATATATATATATATATATGTGTATTATATATGTATTATATGTCTTATATATATACACACATACACATTCACTGGCCATTTTATTAGGTACACCTTGCTAGTATCGGGTTCACTCCGTTTAGCCTTCAGAACTGCTGGAATTCTTCATGGTGTAGATTCAATAAGGTGCTGGAAACATTCCTCAGAGATTTTTCTCCATTTTGACACGACAGCATCACACAGTTGCTGTGAATTTGTCGGTTGAACATCCAAGATGCAAATCTCCCTTTCTAACATATTGCAAAGGGGCTTTACTGGATTGAGATCTGGGAACTATGGAGGCCATATGAGTCAAGTGAACTCGTTTTCATGTTCAAGAAACCAATTTGAGATGATCTCAGCTTTGTGACATGGTGGGTTATCCTACTGGAAGGAGCCATCATAAGATGGGGACACTGCAGTATTAAAGGGATGAACATGGTCAGCAACAACACTCAGGTAGGCTGTGGCATTTAAATGAGGCTCAGTTGGTACTGAGGAGCCTGAAGTGTGCCAAGAAAATATCCCTCAACATCATTACACCAGCACCAGCAGCAGCCTGAACAGTTGATATAAGGCAGGATTGATCCCTGCTTTCATGTTGTTGTCACCAAATTTTGATTTTACCATCCAAATGTCACAGCAGAAACTGAGACTCATCAGACAAGGCAACATTTTTATAATCTTCTATTATCCAGTTTGGGTGAACCCATGCGTATTGTAGCATCAGTTCTCTGTTCTTAGCTGACAGTAATGGCACTCGGTGTGGTCCTACCTGAGATGTAACGAGTGCTTAGTTGAGTTCCTGTTGCCTTTCTATCAGCTCAAATCAGTCTGGCCATTCTCCTCTGACCACTGGCACCAATAAGACATTTTTGCCCAGAGAACTGCCGCTCACTGGATATTTTCCCCTTTTTGGACCATTCTCTATTAACCCTAGAGATGGCTGTGTGTTAAAATCCCAGTAGATCAGCAGTTAATGAAATACTCAGTCCAGCTTGTGTGACATCAGCAACCAGGCCACGTTCAAAGTCACTTCAGTCACCATTCTTCATCATTCTGGTGATCAGTTTGTGCTTCAGCAGGTCGTCTTGACAGTGTCTACAGGCTGAAATGCATTGAGTTGCGGCCATGTGATTGGCTGATTAGATATTTGTGTTAACAAACAGATGAAAAGGTGCACCTAATAAAGAGGCTGGTGTGCGTGTGTGTGTGTGTGTGTGTGTATGTATGAGTATATATATTGTTGAGGTTCTATAATATTTTAATTTCCATTTGGGGGCAAATAAAATAATCTTATCTAATCTAATGTAATCTAATTAGCCCTCCATTAAGCCAAACATTTGCTCTTCAGCTCACATATGCTTACCAATTTACCAATTCCAGAAAGATCATCCTTCATATGGTCCATATTCCATATCCTCCTAATTCTCCAATTCCTGCTCCTCCATATCCTCCTGCTACTCCTCCTCCTGATCTTCCTCCAAATGTTCCTCCATATCCTCCTCCTACTCCTCCTGCTGTCATGTGTCCCCTGTAAGTATTCAACGTAGATAACAAATTAGGAGTGAATTTCCATCCCTGTCTGTCTCCTCTGTCCCTTGAGAAGATGATTTCTAGTTGTGTGATTGCTGGCACAGTAAATAATCTCATTTTTGTTCTCACCACATAATTCACCACATTACACAGCCTGCTCCTTATCTAAACAAAATGAAAATTGTCCATCACAGAGTCCTGCCACCTCGTGCTAAAGGCTCCTCTGCGTGTCAACACCATTTAGAGGGCAGGCTGCCATTAAAGCCTCCTTCCATCAGACCCCACTTACCGTCTTGCTGTGCCCATCACAGTATGGAGGCTCAGGCTGTCTATTTCAGTGCCCTCAACACCACGGCTGTCCACACACACACACTTTATGGACTTCAGCTATTCAGCGGTCCTCTAATTCTCAATAAGTATTTTAAAGGCTTGGTGATGGCACTGAATTTTCAACTGGAAAAATTTTTTTTTGCATGATTAGCTTTTTATTATTTTAAAGTTAAAGACAGCAATGTGAGAAATTCACATATAACAAAACACCAACCTTATAACCGTGGACTGAACACCAAAACAGCCATTAAATCCAAACTTAAAAACCCCTTCAAAGCTCAAGACCTGCTCTGAGACCCCCTCTGCTCCGGACCACTGTACTGTATACTGTATATACACGTATTTAACAAAAGGAAAAAGTCAAAGAAACACAAAAAGGGGCTGAGACAGAAACAGTTTATATTAACACAAACACGGGCACCGAGGATGTGAAGAAAGACGACTGGAGACAAGAATCGTTACTTGTAATACAATACAATACAATACAGTTTATTTTTGTATAGCCCAAAATCACACAGGAAGTGCCGCAATGGGCTTTAACAGGCCCTGCCTTTTGACAGCCCCCCAGCCTTGACTCTCTGAGAAGACAAGGAAAAACTCCCAATAAAACCTTGTAGGGAAAATGGAAGAAACCTCGGAAAGGCAGTTCAAAGAGAGACCCCTTTCCAGGTAGGTTGGGCGTGCAGTGGGTGTCAAAAGTAGGGGGTCAATACAATACAATATACAGAACAGAACAATTCCTTAAGACAGCATAATAATAAAAATTTTAGAAGTACGGTTTAACAGTAGATGATATGACATAATTAGGTTTGGATATTTTTAGAGTCCTGGAGACCTCATCCATCTAGCTGCCTCCCCATTTGGCCATGCCACGGCTGAAACGTTGCTCCGATGAAAGGACCCCTCTTTCCCATGATTCCTGTGATCCTCCATCAGGGATGACTTTACCATAGGCAGGCAAACAACTTGGCAGGTGGGCGTGGCACCAATGGCCACATTTGGGTACCGAGAAAAGAAACAGAATAGGTGAGGGTTAGTATTCAAATATAATTATCATGTTACTTATGTTATAGTGCTAATGACTAACAACAGAGATGCAGTATGTACAGTTAATCAGCAGCTCTAGTCAGGATATGCTAAACTGAAGTAGTGAGTCTTCAGCCGGGATTTAAAGGCTGAGACTGAAGGGGCATCTCTTATGGAAGCAGGAAGACCATTCCACAGTTTAGGGGCCCTGTAACTAAAAGCTCGACCTCCCACTGTTATTTTATTAATCCTTGGAATCCTAAGCAGACCGGCATCTTGAGATCTTAATGTGCTCAGGTTTGTAAGTCATGATAAGTTCAGACAAGTAAGCGGACCTTGGCCATTTAATGCTTTATATGTTAAAAGGAGGATTTTGAAATCTGCCCTAAACTTAACTGGGAGCCAGTGTAAAGATTTAAGAACTGGGGTTATGTGTTCATATTTTCTTGTTCTTGTAATAATTCTTGCAGCGCATTTTGGATTAACTGGAGGCTGTATAGAGAACAGTTTGAACAGCCAGTGAACACCGCATTGCAGTAGTCAATCCTACTAGAGATAAATGCATGAATTAATTTCTCACAATCCTGTTTATTTAGAAAGCGCCTTAATTTCCTAACATTTTTAAGATGGAAAAACATGTTTTGGACGACTTTGTAATATGCGCTTTAAATGACATGCTAGAGTCAAAGATAACTCCTAGATTGCGGGCTGATTCAGTAAAATTAATTGGGATTCCAACTGAGTTAAATGACGACAAAATATTGCTGTGATCAGCGTCATTCCCTCCAACAATTAACATCTCTGTTTTATCTGTATTTAAAGACAAGTAGTTCTCATTCATCCATTCCTTTAATTCACTAACACAACTAATTAAAGACAACATCGGAGAAACTTCATTTGATTTAAATGAAAGGTATAACTGGGTGTCATCTGCATACGAGTGAAAATTAACATTATGTTTCCTAATGAGAGATCCCAGTGGAAGCATGTAAAGTGAAAACAGTAAAGGTCCCAGTACTGAGCCCTGCGGGACACCATATTGAACTTCTGTGTATAATGATGGAGTACTGTCTGCACATTTCTGTACATACTGGAATCGATTTGATAAATAAGTACTGAACCAAGCGAGCACGGGCTTGTAAGCCCAACATCGTTTTCTAGCCTGTGCAGTAAAATAGAATGGTCAATGGTGTCAAATGCTGCACTTAAGTCCAACAACATAATTACAGTGGAATTTCCTTCATCAGAGGATATCAGAATGTCATTTACAACCCGTGTTAGTGCCGTTTCTGTACTATGACCAGTGCAAAGCCAGACTGGAATTTCTCAAATAAATTGTAATGCATAAGGTGTGACTGAAGCTGACTGGCGACTACTTTCTCTAGTATTTTAGAGAGAAATGGTAAATTTGAAATAGGCCTATAGTTATTTAGTATGTGTGGGTCTAGGTCTGACTTTTTAAGTAAAGGTTTAATGACTGACACTTTTAGTGCATCAGGTACGTGCCATGCAGTAATGAACTATTGATAACGGTTAGAATAGGCTGCAAGAACATCCATTGCACTTATTACTAGTTTTGTTGGCACTGGATCTAGGGAACAAGTAGTGGGCTTCATTTTAGTAATTAAAGTTAAGACTTCCTGCTCAGTTACAGGATTAAAATTATTAAAGTGCTGAATGCAATGTGCGACAGGGTCTGCTAAGCTAGTATTTGGTTTGTACTGTGATGCTGAGATCTGGGATCTTATATTTTTAATTTTCTCATTGAAGAAGTTCATAAAGTCTGTACTGCTAATATCTGTTGGTATTTTGCACTGTTGATCTGAATTCCCATTTGTTAATTTAGCCACTGCTCTAAAAAGTACCCTAGGATTTTTATTATTGCTATCTATTAATGTAGAATAGTATTCTGAGCGAGCTTTAAAGAGGGCCTTTTTATATTTATATACACTCTCTGTCCATGCAATTTGAAAGACATGTAGCTTTGTTGTTCTCCATCTGCGCTCCAGTTTTCAACACTAATTTAAGAGCTCGAGTGTTTTCATTAAACCAGGGAGAGTTTCTAGCTTTGATCACTTTTGTTTTTAGGGGAGCCACTGTGTCCAGAGCATCTCTCAAGGTCAAATTGTAATAGACCACCAGGGCTCCTGATAAAGACAACAAAGGGGAAGGCATTTTAAAGGTTCAAGCAGCTCCTGAAATGTTCTGTTAGAAGACAATAAAACACCTTGGAGACCCCGAGGAGGGCCTGATCAAGGGAGTCCTCATCACTTATCAAATGCTGACAGTCGTTTGTGTTGTCTCGGTATGATCACAAGTCTCCTCTAAACTTATTGTTTGGCTCACTCCTTTATCTAAGGTGACTTTCAATATTTAAGATCCAATTTGTTTCATTTCTTTTGTATTTCCATGTGGAGCACCGGCAGGTGAAGTGACACAAGATGTCAGTATTGGGATTGAAGTCCAAAGCCCTGCTGTTTTCTCAGAGTCGTGTTTACTGACCACAGCTCAGCATTTAATTCTGCTGGACGGGCAGACCTGATGACCAAACTCCTCAGTTTAGGACACAGTGCCACTGCAGTTGGGTTTTGGACTTCCTAACCAACAAACCTCAGCATGTGTGAATGGCAGCGTCACATCCTCCAAGCTGACCCCCCATATTGTCACTCCACAGGCTGGTGTGCTGAGCTCCTCTAATGACTGTGTGGGCACACAAGGCTCACTTCATCATTAAATCTCATTGTTACTTTGCCACGTCAAGACTCATTTTTAACAATAATGAACGACTTATAGAGAAGAGAAGAGGTCTACCTGCTGACTCAGTTGGGCCAGGACAACAATCATCACGATGTAAGACCCCTGCCATGTGTCAGCAGTAAAGTGGTCTCATGTTCAGACCAGATGGTGGTGAGAGCTGGCAGTGGACGAGTGAAGCATCTGAAGTTCACGGCTGGATGTCTGCTCTCCAAATGCTCCTCAATGTTTAGACAGAATTCCGTCACGTTCAGGACGTTTGCTCTTATTCATGGCAGGGTGGGCTAAATGTGACTATTGTGGAGGAATTGGGGTATCAAGTGAAGAATCTGCTTGCTTTGTGATCTGAAGTAGATCAAGATTAGATAAAAAAGAATTTACATCCTTAGGAGATTAAGAACATTTGGATGAAAATAATAGAAGCCTTATTCTAAAATGATTTATGTAATGAAATTAATTATAAACATGGCTGTAAATACAGTCACAATCTAAAAAATAAAGGAACAAACAGAAAAAGAACACTAAAGAGTCAGGCTTGGGTCATAAACTGGTAATAAAAATCTAAATACGCAAATTTGAGAAAACGAAGCAGAAAAGTCCTAACACCACTTTGTTCAATGAAGTGCCTTTTAGGTTCCTCTACTGCTAAGCAAAAATGAAAGATTTAAATAAATTTGATTAAAAACTCAGACTGTATGTAAATCAAGTGCACTTTAGTCTTTTTTTATATACACAGAACAATGAGAAAGAAAATGTTGTGCGATGTGCGTTACACGATTGGCAGTATTGCTGTACGTGACATGGCGATGTTTACGCACAACACAATACTAAATTGAAAATAACGAAATAAGTTAACAAGTACATGATATTAAAAGTGAGACAACCTGCTAGGTGTGAGTGACACAGAGGACAGGCAGGCATCCTGTTGGACAACAACATGACATCAGGATGAAGTGGAAGGTGCCAGGGATTCATGGGAAGTGGATTCTGGAAATGCATCCCTCTCGGGGTCCCTGGGTTCCAAAAGGCTGCACTGTCAGTGGAGGACCACCCAGGATCCTAAATAACTCAGAAAATCTCCACACAAGTCATGCAGGGTAATGAGAAGCTCTGCTGGGTCCGGTATAAAAGGAGCCCACCGCCTCCCAACTCTGACAAGGCTGCACTTCCTATGAAACCCTGTGGGCAACACTCAGCTGGAGGAGGAAGAAGAGGAGAAGGTTTACTGTTTGTTTGGTGTTGGCTGAGCTTCATTGTGTTAAGTGCGAATTGGAGTAAAAATATCCGTTATTTGAACCTGTGATTGGATTAGACGTTATTGGGTCTGGGGTTTGGGGCTCAGTGGTACCCCCTACTGGTTACATAGAATATGACAATTTATTTATAACTATGCTTAACAAAGAAGATGGTGACATACAAAGCAAAAGTTAACGTTTGTGACTTGCAGATAAAAATCCTTGTATGAATTCAGCTTTAACTGTCGAGGTTTAGAACTCCTGTGTTTTATCAGGCATTTGACGGCACACTTGTTCTAAAGCTACTACCTTAGCTTTGAGTGAGAAAATGGATTTTAGTTTCTTTTTATTTACAGTCGAGATTTAAGAGATTAAATTGTTTGTGATGAATCCCCTGATTGTCTCTCACATGACAGAAGGACCAGAGACAGAATTGACAGAAATCCTCCAGCAGCACATCCTCTGATTCTACTCACCTCACCTCACCAGCTCTCACAGCTTTTATGGTTGAAGGCGATTCACCAAACGAGTCAGCTGGAAAGTCAGAAATCTGAAAAATAAGAATCAGAGTCTGAGGAGACTTTAGGAAATAGAAAACAGAATTCAGATGAGCTGCTGTTTAAAAATACAAGGAAGAAAATTATTAACAGGGAACCTGCAAAAAAAAGGTTTTGTAGACGTATTTGTGTATACAGTTAAGGCTAAAAATATTTGGACAGAGACAACTTTTTTCTCATTTTGGTTCTGTACATTACCACAATGAATTTTAAATGAAACAACTCAGATACAGTTGAAGTGCAGACTTTCAGCTTTAATTCAGTGGGTTGAACAAAAAGATTGCATAAAAATGTGAGGCAACTAAAGCATTTTTTAACACAATCCCTTCATTTTAGGGGCTCAAAAGTAATTGGACAATTGACTCAAAGGCTATTTCATGGCAGGTGTGGTCAAGTCCGTCATTATGTCTTATCAATTAAGCAGATAAAAGGCCTGGAGTTGATTTGAGGTGTGGTGCTTGCATGTGGAAGATTTTGCTGTGAACAGACAACATGCGGTCAAAGGAGCTCTCCATGCAGGTGAAAGACGCCATCCTTAAGCTGCGAAAACAGAAAAAAACATCCGAGAAATTGCTACAATATTACGAGTGGCAAAATCTACAGTTTGGTACATCCTGAGAAAGAAAGCAAGCACTGGTGAACTCAGCAATGCAAAAAGACCTGGACGTCCACGGAAGACAACAGTGGTGGATGATCGCAGAAACCCCTTCACAACAGCCAACCAAGTGAACAACACTCTTCAGGGCTTGGTCGGCGTCCAAGTCTACCATAAAGAGAAGACTGCATGACTGTAAATCCAGAGGGTGCACCTCAAGGTGCCAGCCACTCATAAGCCTCAAGAACAGAAAGGCTAGATTGGACTTTGCTAAAGAACATCTAAAAAAGCCAGCATAGTTCTGGAAAAACATTCTTTGGACAAATGAAACCAAGATCAACCTCCACCAGAATGATAAAGGCAAGAAAAAAGTATGGAGAAGGCGTGGAACAGCTCATTATCCAAAGCATAGCACATCATCTGTAAAATATGGTGGAGTCAGGCAGTGTGATGACTTGGGCGTGCATGGCTGCCAGTGGCATTGGGACACTCGTGTTTATTGATGAGGTGACACAGGACAGAAGCAGCCGAATGATTTCTGAGGTGTTCAGAGACATACTGTCTGCTCAAATCCAGCTAAATGACGTCAAATTGATTGGGCGGTGGGCGTCTCATGATACAGATGGACAATGACCCAAAACATACAGCCAAAGCAACCCAGGAGTTTATTAAAGCAAAGAAGTGGAAAATTCTTGAATGGCCAAGTCAGTCACCTGATCTTAACCCAATTGAGCAGGCATTTCACTTGTTGAAGACTAAACTTCGGACAGAAAGGCCCACAAACAAACAGCAACTGAAAGTAAAGGCCTGGCAGAGCATTAAAAAGGAGGAAACCCAGCATCTGGTGATGTCCATGAGTTCAAGACTTCAGGCTGGCATTGCCAGCAAAGGGTTTTCAACCAAGTATTAGAAATGAACATTTTATTTCCAGTTATTTAATTTGTCCAATTACTTTTGAGCCCCTGAAAAGAAGGGATTGTGTTAATAAAATGCTTTAGTTGCCTCACATTTTTATGCAATCTTTTTGTTCACCCCACTGAATTAAAGCTGAAAGTCTGCACTTCAACTGCATCTGAGTTGTTTCATTTAAAATTCATTGTGGTAATGTACAGAACCAAAATTAGAAAAAAGTTGTCTCTGTCCAAATATTTATGGACCTAACTGTAAATGTCATTAAATGAGAACTCACAGAGGCCATCGCCATCGAGCACAGGCACAGCAGAACCAGCAGGGCGGCGAATCTCATCATGGTGGTGAATCTCATCATGGCGCTGGCGCTGATGTTCAGACGTCTGTTCAGGTCAGCAGCAGCACCTCCTTATATTGCAGATCAGGCGGGCGCGGCCCAGTTTTACACGGTGGTCATGACGTCTTCTGGGGTGGAAAGTCAATTCATATCAGACCTCATTTGCAATGGAAGAAGATGAAGTACAGAAAACGTCAACCAAATCACAAGCCTGGAAGTTCTTGTGTTGAGCTTTCTATAGGCTGTGCATTCAGAAGAAAATGTCAAATTCTGACATCAGACGAGTGTGTAATTATTATGAGTAAGAAACATTCTGTTGAAGAGTCACAGAGTTAAACCTAAAAGTCGTCTTTCATGTCAGAGGTTATTTCATTTTGTACGCTTTGTATATTTTCTGTTGTTCATCCAATAGCTGCTGATGACCAAACAGATCCCAGTTAATAAAACAAGTAGAACGGCAAAATGAAAATTCTCAGCCAAAGTCAAATCAAATAAAAAAAGAAGGCTGAACACCAAACGTCAAATCTCTTTTTAATTAATATTTACAGATTTGTTTTTGTGTCACTGATTAAAGACTAAATTAAATTAATTTCATTTAGATTCATGCTTTTTTTATTAAATTGTAATCATTTTATTATTTTTTAGAAAAGAATATTTTTTAAAAAAACCGAAATGAAGAAAAACAGCAACAAATCATAAATGGAGTGAGCTTGTCGTGGTGTCCATTCCTTGGCTGTGATTCATTTTGCTTGTTAAGTTCAACTTCATCAATGGCACTGCTTGCTGTCCCAGTCAGTTCCTTTCCTCCCACTATGATCCCCTCTCTTTCTCTTTCTCTTCCTCTTTCTCTTTCTCCTTCATTTTTCCATTTTCTTTTTCTTTTGTAGCTCTTTGTAGATTCTCACCATACATCACGATGACTTAAACAGACCACCACAGTCCTCGGCAGTGTGACGTGTCGGTCACTCCCTGTAGAACAGGAGGTGCTGTTTGTGACTGTGGGTCTCAAATGTTTTCAAACAGCGTCACACATTCAGCCACATATCTGACTTTTTACTCTTTTGACCTAAAATGTGCCTTTTCTGTTAGTTTTGGCAAAATCTTTTCAATGCCTAAAAATTTAGCACCTCCATAATTAAAATGCCAGCAGAGTTGGTCATGTAGAGTAAGACTTTAGGGGATGTGACATGTTAGATAAATCAAGAAAGAGGGCCGTGATACCATCAGGGTCCCAGCAGTGAATGCCCCCTTTAACTGTCGTTTAACAATAAATTAATGGACTGATAGTGATGGACTCCAGTTATGGTGATCAGTTTCAAATGACTTTGTTTAAACAGATCAGAGTCTTTATTTGTGCTCTTTATGTAATCAGTCATTTGTAAAGTTAGTATTCGTATTTTACTTGTCACTTGTCACTGAGCTCTGTGTCTGCACTGAATGAAGAGCATCAGAAAAAAGTAAAGGAATTGAATTGACAGAAAATGAAATCCAAAGCATTACTGAGTCTACCGGTGGGCTTCAATGGTGGAGGACCTTGTGTATCAGAAGGGTTTTGGTCTGGAAGGTCATTTGTTGGTTTGTTCCTCTGAGGCTCAGGTCCTCTCATCTGCTGTTGAGTTTTCAGGCTCGCTTTCCCCTCAAACCTGATGGCTTGTTCAGAGTCAGTGCCCTAGAAGGGGGGCTATGTGACGATATGAATACTATGGCATTTTATTCTGCTCTTCCATTGTTTTTGGGTAAAACTTTTCAGGCTTACATTACATTACAACTGATGGTCTTTAGGTTTAACACGGCGACTTAAGAACAGAATGTTTCATGTGCTGAATTATTAGGCAATCATCTGATGCAAGAATTTGTAATTTTTGTCTGACCACACAGGCTATTTAAAGCTGGACACTTGATCATTTAGGGTTTGTTATTTGATTGCAGTTTCTTCTTTTTCTTCTTCAATGACAAATGAGATCTGATTTGAATTTGCTTTCCACTCCAGAAGATGTCATGACCACCGTGTAAAACTGGCCCACCCCACCTGATCAGATATATAAGGAGGTGTCACTGCTGTCCTGAACAGACGTCTCGACGTCAGCACCACCACCACCATGATGATGAGACTCGCCGCCTTGCTGGTTCTGCTGTACCTGTGCTCAATGGCGATGGCTTCTGTGAGTTCTGATCTTTTGTACTAAAATTTGTCTGTAAAATCGTATTTTTTGCAGGTTTCCTGTTGGTAAATTTCTTCTCCTTACCTTTAAACAGCAGTTTGTCTGAAGTTCAATTTTCCAATTTCTAAAGTTTCACTGTTTGTTTGTTTTTACTTTTCAGATATCTGACTCTCCAGGTGACGCTGAGGAGAAATCACTCAGAGCTGTAAAAGCTTTTAGGTGAGTAGAATCAGAGGATGTGCTGCTGAAGGATTTCTGTCAGTTCCTTCACTGATCTTTCTGTCGTGTGTGAGGCTATCAAGGGACTCATCACAATCAATTTGATACTTTAATCTCTACTTTAAATTACACCACACTGGAAACACTTCTTCACTTGAAGCTAAGGCAGCAGATTTGGAAGATGTGTGCCCTCACGTGTGTGACATAGAATAGAATTTCTAAATCTCGCCTGTTAAAGCTCAATTCACTTCCTTCCTGAAGAAAAACATTTAATCCTTCATATAAGAAATATCTGCAGGTCCCAGACATTACCCTGCTCTGTGTTTATGTAAGTTGTAACTACTTACATGATGGAACCCTTTCAGTCTGGTTTCAGGGCACAGCACAGCTGTGAAACTGCTCTGCTACGGGTAACCAATGATCTGCTTATGGCAGCAGACTCTGGACAAACCAGCATATTAATTCTGTTAGACGTCAGTGCAGCATTTGACACTCAGGTCAGACATGACATTCTACTGTCCAGAATGGAGAACATGCTGGGTATCTCTGGCACTGCCCTCCAGTGGTTCAAGTCCTATCTGACTGATAGGCAAAGTTTGTTAGTCTTGGCAACAGCAGATCCAGCTCAGCGCCAGTCACACAAGGAGCTCCTCAGGGCTCTGTCCTTGGCCCTCTTCTCTTCTGTATTTATATGCTTCCCCTTGGCCATATTATTTGTAACTATGGACTGGGTTATTATTTTTATGCAGATGATACTCAACTCTATTTCAATTTTAAAAGTGGAACTTCATCAGAGCTTTCTCAGCACACAACCTGCCTTAATGAAATTAAAACCTGGATGGAGCAGAACTCTTTGAAATTAAACTGCAACAAAACTGAACTCCTGCAAATTGGAACTAAAGTGCAACTTAATAAAATGAGCTCCTTCCCAGTCCATCTTGGCGGTGATCTCATCAGACCTGCCTCTACTGCAAAGAATCTTGGTGTCATTTTTGATTCCTCCCTTTCTTATTCCGCTCACATAAATCACATTAAAAAACTTTGTTACTTTCACCTCCGTAACATGTCCTGTGTTCGCTCCTTCCTCTCCTTCTCTAATGCTGAGAAACTTATCCCTGCTTTTATCACATCCCGCCAAGATTATTGTAACTCGCTGCTGGCAGGTGCCCTTCTAATCTTATATCACAGCTCCAGCTTATTCAAAACTCGACTACAAGAGTCCTTACACGGACCAGCAGCACCGAGCACATCACACCCATCCTGCTCCATCTTCACTGGCTCCCTGTGTCTTACAGAATCAAATATAAAATCCTACTAATAACCTACAAAGCCTTAAATAACCTCACGCCAAACTAGATCAGTGACCTTCTCCATCACTATGTGCCTGTCTGCCCACTAAGGTCCTCTGATTCTGGTAATCTTGTTGTGCCTCACACTAATCTAAACTCTGTGGGTGACAGCAGGGCCTTCAGCTGTATAGCGAGTGCCCAGACTCTGGAATGACCTACCGAAATTAATCAGGTCAGCTGACTCCATGAATTCTTTTAAAAAACAACTTAAAACTCATCTGTTCAGGAAGGCTTTTAGCTCTACTTGACTTTATGACCCTTCTCTCAGTTTACCTCCATGTCAAGATGTTCATGTCACCTGTGTGTGTTTGTGTGTGAGACCATCCATTATGTTGTCTGTTAGGCTTTTCTCTGAATTTACTGTCTTAATCTTCTTTATTTATTTATCTGGTTTAGTACAATGCTATATACTGTATACCCTGACGTTCTATCTTAAACTCTGTGAAGTGCCTTGAGCATGGGAAAGGCACTATATAATTAAAATGTATTATTATTATTAACTTTTTCTGTGTTGTTTTTTATTTATTCGGAGATAGCAGTGGGTGCCGCTGTTTTCTATCGTCTTTTTAATAAACACGGCTGCCGTTTTCTTTGTCGTTGCGCTGTGTAGATAAAACACACTGACTTCTGCTCAGTTCAGCATCTGAGTTATCAGTCAAATTTATTTACAATCTTTCATTTCTGTTTAGTGGTACATGAAGAATTTAGCGTTAGGATCATTCAGCTTTCTTTTCTGGACTTTGAAATTCGCTTGGCGTTGTTGCATTGTGATTGATTACTCATTTATGACCCAAATTCGTCACTTTACTCTTCTTTTCATTTGTCCTTTCATTTTTTCATCTTCTAGTATTTTTTCAGTGTGACTGTTTTCTTATAGCCATGTTTACAATTTAAATCCCATTATAGAAATCATTGCAGAATTTTGTTCCTAGTCCTGCTATTATTTTCATCACAATGGTTATCATCTCTTATAAACATAATTTCCTTTGTTTCTGATTTTGACTTGCAGTAAAAACAAAGCAAGCAGATTCTTTAGTTGATGACAAAATTCCTCTAAAATATTCAAATCTAACACTCCCTGCCGTGAATAACAGCAAACCCTGAACTTGAGGGAATTCTGACTAAACGTTTAGGAGCTTTTTGAGATCAGCTGTCCAGCCGTGAGCATCAGATGCTTCATTAGTAGTCAGTCAGTACCTTCTGTCTTGGACATGAGACCACATGTGACATGAGTGGTAAATTTTGTACTTTTTTGTTAATAAATTGTCCCATCTGAACCAAGGTACTTTAATTAAATTACATTAAATGTTCTCAGATGATCAGATCGAATGCTCCACACCATAAAGGAATCACCTCACTTCAGATATCCCGCCACACTTTTGTTTTTGGTTGCTGCGAAAAAGTTTTGATGACTAAAATCAGCTTTTCTGTGGTCAGCTTGACATCATCCATCCATCCATCATCCAACCCGCTATATCCTAACAGGGTCAGGGGGGTCTGCTGGAGCCAATCCCAGCCAACAAAGGGCACAAGGCAGGAAACAAACCCCGGGCAGGGCAGCCCACCGTAGCAGCTGACATCATAGGGTTTTTAAAGATATTTTATTAACCTGAATTAGTCCTCCTTCCTCTGTGGTCATACATCATATTCATGTGATCTTGTCAAAGATGTCCACTCTCCCTTGAGACTTTGTCTGTAGCTGGACATCAATATAATGAGATTTTTCTATTTCTTTCAAAGTCTCTACATGACATTTCTTTCTGTGCTGATGATATTATATTACTTTTCAGTAATGCTATGGCAGACATCAAACATGTTATAAAATGAGTTTCCTTTGCTTCTCACAATGAATGAATAAATGAATCAAAACAAGACATGATGAAGGGTTGTGTTACCACCATGTAATGTCCAGATTAGTGTAGGACTTTAGACGATTAAATTAAACATACACATTGTGTAGATGTCTTGGCTAAACCTAAGATGGCGCTGTCTGAGTCTGTGTTCATTTTGGTTTTTGAATGCCCTGTTTACATCTTTTTTTAATTCACAAAGTCTTTTCTTTAATGGTCTATGATTGTCAGTCTCTTTTAAACATAAGATTGACAATTGACAAAACTTTTAATTACAATCATGCAAGTCAGAGTACCTGCCCTCCATCTTTTCTGCTAGATGTACCGGCGTACTTGTGCCGTAAGCCCAGTCTATTGTCCTGAAGGAAGCATCATAGAAGATGAGGAAAGTGCGGGCACCTACTCGTGGGGCTTAAATTTTACCTGCCATCTTCTCTGGTGATTGATCCTAACTAAGGTTCAGCTCATGTTTTCATATCATGGCGCTCCCTGGAACATTTGTATAAATGTATCCTGTCTGTTGTTTCAAGCCACCATATTCAGCTCCTCTGTTGGCGATCGCCACATCTCTGAAGGGGTGGAGTGGATTCTCTGAACCTTTGTCATCCAGCAAATTGATTCTAATGACGATAGCTCTAGTAAGTGCTCGATCCCTAGCTAACAAAACATTTATTTTAAAAGATTTCTTCACCTCACAAGGATTAGATTTTTGATTTGTGACTGAAACATGGCTACCTGTCTGTGAATTAACCGCTTTCACTGAATTAGTTCCCCCGAATGTCAGTGTTTTTAATTCCCCTCAGTCTGCTGGTCAGGATTAGCGAGAATATTTAAAAGCCGTTTTTACTGTCGCCAACTGAAAACTGACAGTTACTCCAGCTCTGAATTACAGTTGTTTCAAACAGACCGCTCTGTCCTGTGTTGTGTGCAGAGGTGTATCGGCCTCCATAATTTAATAAGGATTTTATATGCGAGTTCTCTGAGTTTCTGACAGGAATTACACCAAATTATGACAGATTTTTAATTCTTGGGGATCTTAATGTGTGCTGCCTGAGTAAACCCCTAGTTAAAGACTTTTTAAACCTCACTGACTCTTTTAATCTTGTTCAGTCTGTGAGAGGCTCAACACGTGAGCATGGACACACGTTAGTCGTTGTTTTATTGTATAGTTTACTCATCTGTAACAGTGATATCGGTGATGTTTGCTTTTCTGATCACATGACGGTTCTAACTGAAGCTTCTTTACTTGTCAAACAATCAACATTAGTGTTGAGACTCGCTGCTCTCACATAGTGAACTCCACCATTACTAGTAAAGTCTCTGTGGCTTTTATGGATGCCGTGTGATTCCCCCCGCGTCAGCTGAGCACCGGTGGTCTTGTCACTCTGTTTAATGACACTTGTTCTAACATTTTATACTCTGTTGTTCTGTGTAAAGTAAAGCACTGAAAACGTAAACCTGAGCCATAGTTAAATGATGCCAGTCACACCCTGAAGTGGGCATGTAGGCCAGCAGAGCACAAGTGGAAAAAGACAAGTTCAGGTGTCCTTTGATATTTTAAAGAACAGCTAATCTAATCATCAGAAAGCTGTCAAATCTACTAGGATAAAGAACTTTTCAGATATTATTTCAAATAACTGTCATAAACCTAGAGTTTTATTTCACATTATAAACACTATTGTGTTCATATATGGCCTGACATGACACCAGCAGTCTGCGAGGATTTTCTCCAATTTTTTGTTCCTAAAATTGCTAACAATGAGACCTCACGTGACACCCTCTGTTGGTGACCCGTCTGTCCCTCCTACGTCTACAGCTGTTTGTCGTCACTTTGAGCCTGTATCTCTCCATCTATTGTCAGGCGTAATCAGTCACCTTAATCCCACAACTTGTCCACTCGTATTCTTAAAGATGTTTCTATAGTAGTCAGGCCTGGCATTATGAACATTATAAACTGATGTCTTCAGACTGGTTCAGTCCCAGACTGGTTCAGAGACATTAATTAGTAAAACAAATCTGAACTTTACAGACTTGTCAAACTTCAGACTCATTTCCATGTTGTTCCTTCATTCTAAAATTCTGGAGAAGTTTGTCTTTCTACAGCTGCAAACTTTCTTAAATGAAAATGGCATTTCTAAGTATTTCAGTCTGATTTTAACACACACCACAGCACAGAGTCTGCACTTTGAAGGATTCTAAATGATCTCTTTTTTAATAAGTGACTCTGTGGATACAGCTGTCTTATTGCTGTTAGATCTGACTGCAGCATTTGATACAGCTGACCATGACATCCTCATCATCTGTCTTGAGCAGTCTGTGGGTATACAAGCAATGGAAGGGCTCAGGTCATTAATAATATCCTCAAATCTGACAAACAATTGAACTCCATTGTTAAAGACTGTTTCTATCAGCTCAGTGTATTAGCTCAGGTTTTCTTAGATTAGCGTTCCTTCTGTAGATGATCTTGAAGCACCAGTTCATATATTGCTCTCTTGACTATTTCAACTCGTTATGCATTGCAGTTAATCGGTCATCAGTTTGCTCATCTTCAGCTCATCCCAAATGCTGCGGCCAGCCGTCTAACAGGCACACGAAAACACAAACCACTCCTGGCTAAACAGAATTCAGGGTTGTGCTGTCACCTTCAAGTTCTTCAATATTTTCTATATTTTCTCTAAACGTCTGGCGTTTGTTTTTCTAATCCTCTCCACTTTTATAAAATCAATCCAAATGAATGTTGTTCCTGACTAGAAGTGCATCACTCAGTGATCTGACCTCATGTCCCCCTCTCCATACTGGCATAGCACCACATCACTTGTCTCCCAACTGTTCTGAATATTGGTGGGATGATTTGGTGAGAGGTGTCCACTCTGACTTGTGTTAAGAGGGCTTCCAGGGTCTCTTCTCCTGATGTTGAGCTGTCTCTAGTTAGCCTGATTACATCTCCTCACTTAATATCAGTTGTCATCAAATCGATAAGACCTCCTGTGTCGGAATTCTTACAGAGCCAAAGCTCTTTAACCAGACCCAGCTGTAACAACGACACCACACACAGACAGACACATACACGTGTACCCCTTAACACTAGAATTACCAGAGCCTACGAAAAAACTCGTAATTCCGTCCCACCTTAAACTGCTTCTTAAATCCCTTCACACCTCTCCGCCAGCGCCCTTTGTCTTCTAAATGTTTTGATAAAGAGAAGCTCGGAGCAGCCGGCTATTCCATCCCCCCACCAATTTAGAACGTGCACGAACTTCTCTCAGCTCATGCCTTGATTGAGTATCTGGGAGTGAAGTGGAGTTTTAGAGTGGAAATAATAGATTGTTGTTTGGAGCACACGCATTTCATGTCTGTTCCGTTTCTACAGTGATCTGTGTCAACACATTGTTAAAACAGAAACGTTTTTTATATTCTAGTAGTAGATGACAAAATGTAGGCATAAACTATATAATGTATGAAGCCTGAAGTCCAAATAGCAAAGAAACATTTTCACAAGAATAACACAATTGCGCTTTTATTCAAAAACTGCAGAAACAAAAAGCCGCCTTAACATGCGACATTGACATCACTTTATTGAAACTGCTTCCGTGGATCAATAGACTCAGCCCCCGCTTGGGAATCGAGAGGTCACGAGTTCGATCCTGTGCCTCTCCGTTTTGAGAAGTAAACTGCTCTTAGTCTTACTGTTTTAGAATAAAAGCATACATTTGATTTCAGTCTGTAACAGCCGGTGCAATTTATGATCCTCGTAAGGTTAGCTTTTTTAATTCACTTTTCATTCTCTCAGTCGCTTCAGAATCAATCCATACAACCCCATCTGACGCGCTGTTTTCACTACAGACGCGCTTATAGCTCTACAGTGTACCACGATGCATACTAACGCCAACCCCAGGACATGCAGAGGAAAGAATGGTAAAGACCAGTAACTTCGCACTATATGCAATCATCAGACACTCCCCATCTGCCCGTGTCGCTCAAACACAGGAACATATATTGGTGTAAAAGTATAACAAAAGTGCACTTTTATTCAAGTGCACTTTTTCCATCGCCTTTTCCTGTAAGAAGCAATGTACACACTTCTCTCTATGCTGTGGTTTCTATTACACACCTGAAAGAAAGAGACAATACATGTGAAAATATAATCGCACTAATGCAATATTATTTGAAAACGAACAGCGTCAGATCGGGTATGAATGCAGGAACTGGAAATTCTCTGATGCGGACCTTCAGCCAGGGAAGAAAGTACAGTGTCAGGTGCTCATTCAGTGTAATAGAAACCATAGCACAGAGAGGTGTGTACACGGCAACAAGTAACGTGTCGTAAATGTAAGAAAGACGGTCCTTGGGTGTGTGGGAACTGTTAATATTTGAATGTGATGATTTTATATGGCACGGAATGAAAATCTGCACTTTTTAGCATTGCACCATGCAAGATGTCGTATCAATCGCCGACTGTAACTTGCTTTCTTTTTTCTTCGGTTATACAGGTAGTTTTGAATAAAAGTGCACTTGTTTTGTTTGCGAAATGAAGTGTCTGCGTGCACGCTTTCGTGGCATTACACGTGTATTTTTGAGCATGCCCGTTTGAGCAGTATAAAAAGTATTGAAAAGTATAACAAAACAACGGGCAGATGGGGAATGTCTGATGATTGCATATAGTGCCGAACTTACTGCTCTTTACTATTCTCTCCTCTGCATACCTCGGAGTACAAAAGAAACAGAATACAGACGCGCTATAGCTCTGCGTTGTACCACGATGCATACTAACGCCCCCCCCCACCCGGTTTTGACACACAGACGCTGGCGAAGCTGCCTTCTTCGTATCTCACCGTCACTTGATTTTCTTTTTGTTAAGTTTTATTGAGTGTTCCTGCCAGTCCCCGCATGTTGCTGTATGCTGGATATTTTCACATGTATTGTCTCTTTCTTTCAGGTGTGTAATAGAAACCACAGCATAGAGAGAAGTGTGTACATTGCTTCTTACAGGAAAAGGCGATGGAAAAAGTGCACTTGAATAAAAGTGCACTTTTGTTATACTTTTACACCAATATATGTTCCTGTGTTTGAACGACACGGGCAGATGGGGAGTGTCTGATGATTGCATATAGCGCCGAAGTTACTGGTCTTTACCATTCTTTCCTCTGCATGTCCTGGGGGTTTGGCTAGTATGCATCGTGGTACACTGCAGAGCTATAGCGCGTGTGAAAACAGCCGCGTCAGATGGGGTTGTATGGATTGATTCTGAACGCGACTGAGAGAATGAAAAGTGAATTAAAAAAAAAAGCTAACCTTTACGAGGATCATAAATTGCACCGGCTATTACAGACTGAAATCAAATGTATACTTTTATTCTAAAACAGTAAGACTAAGAGCAGTTTACTTCTCAAAACGGAGAGGCACAGGATCAAACTCGTGACCTCTCGATTCCCAAGCGGGGGCTGAGTCTATTGATCCACGGAAGCAGTTTCAATAAAGTGATGTCAATGTCGCATGTTAAGGCGGCTTTTTGTTTCTGCAGTTTTTGAATAAAAGCGCAATTGTGTTATTCTTGTGAAAATGTTTCTTTGCTATTTGGACTTCAGGCTTCATACATTATATAGTTTATGCCTACATTTTGTCATCTACTACTAGAATATAAAAAACGTTTCTGTTTTAACAATGTGTTGACACAGATCACTGTAGAAACGGAACAGACATGAAATGCGTGTGTTCCAAACAACGATCTATTATTTCCACTCTAAAACTCCACTTCACTCCCAGATACTCAATCAAGGCATGAGCTGAGAGAAGTTTGTGCGCGTTCTAAATTGGTGGGGGGATGGAATAGCCGGCTGCTCCGAGCTTCTCTTTATCAAAACATTTAGAGAACAAAGGGCGCTGGCGGAGAGGTGTGAAGGGATTTAAGAAGCATTTTAAGGTGGGACGGAATTACGAGTTTTTTCGTAGGCTCTGGTAATTCTAGTGTTAACTAACACACCCAATCATTGATCCTGGACACTCTCATCTATTCACCATCTCATTCACATCACACACAACTTAACTCAGCTCAGACCTGACCAGTTTATATCTCAGCACACTACCCTGTGGAGAGCCTGTGTGGAGGGCCGGCGTGGAGGACGTGAGGCTGCCAGTCACACACAGTGAGGTCTGTTGGTTAAAGTCCAGAAGTCAACTGCAGTGACATCAAGTCCTAAACTGAAGGGTTTGTTTGTCTGCCATAACAGCTTGTAGGAAGTGTGACGTAGCGGGCAAGACTTCAATCTCTAAGGCTGTGAGTTCAATTCCTGCTGCTCACACTTTGTGACCACGAGCAAGTCACTTCACCTGCTTTCACTGCAATTGGGAAAACCAAAAGAAATGAAAAGTTATATCTCAAATATTGTAAGTCATATAAAGGTGTCATCCAAATAATAAGGAATAATAATTATCAGTATGTGCCAGGGGGGTATGAAGAGCAAGGGATATGACAGTGGAGCAGTCGTGACAATATAGAAACTGGAGAAGATCAGGACTCTCTGGAATGTTCTGTTTAATGTGCCCCAGCACTGATCTGTCAGGACCCTTCATCACCACTGGAGTGAGACCACCAGTCTGGAGTCACACAGATGATCTTCTTTTGTTTTCTGAGGCACAGACCTAATCATCGATCCTGTGATGCAGGCAGAGACCGAAGAATCTCTAAGGAAACTGCGTTCCTTCCTTGGTGTCTACCAGGCATTTTTGTGACATCCATCTTGAACCTTTCAGGAGCATTTAAGACGCCTTCTACTTTGTTGTCTTGTTTCGTTATCCTGGTTGTCTCCTACAAGTAATGATTCTTGTTTCCAGGTGTCTTCAATTCCTCAGTATCAGTGGTTGTGTTATTATAAGATGTTCCTCTCTCCCTTTACTCCTCCTTTAGTTTCTATCACTTTGACTTTTTTCCTTTCATTAAATATTCAGAAACCTCCAGAGCAGGGGTCTCAGAGTCAGAGGGTCCTCAGCTTTGAAGGATTTTTGTGCTTTTGATTTAATGGCAGTTGTGGTCAATCCGGTATTTTTTTAAGGTTGGTGTTTTGTCAAAGGTGAACTTCTCTCTTTGTCCATCCATCTATCCATTATCCAACCCGCTATATACTAACTACAGGGTCACAGGGGTCTTCTGGAGCCAATCCCAGCCAACACAGGGCACAAGGAAACAAACCCCAGGCAGGGCACCAGCCCACCGCAGGGCACACTCACACACACACACACACACACACACACACCAAGCACAATTTAGGATCGCCAATGCACCTAACCTGCATGTCTTTGGATTGTGTCAGGAAACCACACAGACATGGGGAGAACATGCAAACTCCACACAGGGAGAACCCAGGAAGCGAACCCAGGTCTCCTAACTGCGAGGCAGCAGTGCTACTACTGCGCCACCGTTCCGTCCCTTCTTTTTGTGTTTATTAATTTTATTATAAAATAAATTCTAAAAAAGACTTTTCTCATTTCATCATTCTAAATTCAGTGCTCTTTCTAAGCCTTTAACATACAATATGAGAATGACAGGACAGTTGAATATCTGAAGTCCATAAAATGTGTGTGTTTGGAGACCATGGGCTCTGATGGAGACGACCTGAGCCTCCATACTGTGATTGGCACAGCAAGCAGGTAAGTGGGGTCTGATGGGACGAAGCTTTAATGGCAGCCTGCTCTTTAAGTGGTGTTCACACCCAGAGGTTAGGACCAGGTAGGAGTCTTCTATGGTGGACATGACATTCGGTCCAGGCCTGTGGAATGTGCTGCTTTATGTGATCAGAACAAAATGTAATGTCTACTAGGCCAGCTGTCATACAACTAGAAAGAAGAGCAGAGAAGGACAGGGATGGAAATGCACTGCTGATCTGTCACCTGTGTTTACTCCTTACAGTGTATATGGAGGAGAAGGAGGAGGAGGAAGAGGAAATGGATTTGGAAGAGCACAAACATAGAGGATGATCTTTCAGGACTTCTCTAACTTGGCAAGCATCTGTGGGTGACAGAAACAAATGTTTGACTGGATGGAGGGAGGATTCATTGGTTTGCAGGCATAAAAATACGTGAGGATCGCACAGGTGTGGCATGAGATGAAGGAGAGATGACCAACCAGACCAATCATTACCAAGAAAGAAGAACTAAAGAGAATGTCCATTAATGTCAAATAAACACAAATGTAAAGTATGAAGCTGACCGACTCCTTGTCCATTTCTCTGATTGTCCATCTTTGATTGTCTACTTGATTTCTGTTGTCTTCAGTAACCTTCACAATAGCAGACTCAGTACTATGAAAAGCTCTCAGCCCCGACTATAACAACTCTGTTTTATTATCATTACCAAGAAAAGACAGCAGCCATTTAGAGTTTAGAGAGGAATGACAATTTAGAAATAGGACAGAAATACTGAAGGCTCTCTGGCCAAGTCCGTGTTGTTAAGCACAGGCTGGACCATCGCATGTTTAATTGAGAGCGGCCACTAGAGGGGGCAGTTTGTCTACAGAAGAATCAGCTCCTGTGTCAGCTCTGAAAGTCATGTGACTGTGTGATCGGGTCAGTCTTTTAATTCAGTTCAAACTTAAACAATCTAAATATTACATCTAAAACTAATTGTTGCTGGTGTTTTATTCTTGTGTTTTTACTTTATTCTTTTATAATACATTGTACACCCCCACTCCCCTTTCACTGCTGATCTTTCCCATGTGTGTAATATGTAGAGTGCACACTAGAGGGCGCCACTGCACTTCACTCCCACCCCTCAGTCCGCCTGTTTAAAGAGCCATTCTCGTGTCTCCTCACCCAGTAGCCATTATTTCCCCTGCCCTAATCTTTTACCCTCGAGTTAACACCCATACCTTCCCTCTGATTTCTCCTCAGTACTGACTAGAACAGCTGTGACTTTCACTATGTGGAGTTTCCATGTGGCCTTTCCTTCAGCTCTTTGCACGTCTTGACTGGTTTGGTTTTCTCACACTAAATGCCATTCATTTAAGCTGATATCTCAAGTCCCTGTTAAACATTCATCTGCCACAAGCACTTCAGTATTTATTCTGACCTCCCATTCCTTTGGCCACTGACCTGTTATCTCCAAGCTTAGCTTTTCTGATGTGTCTGCCTTAATATTAAGAGACTTAGGTGCCTTAACCACTAAGTCTGTCAGAGTTCATTCATTGTTTTCCAGTAGACTAATTGTTGTCAGGCAAAGGGCACACGTGGGCGGCTCTCCTCCTGCATTTTGATGTCTCACAAATGGTGTGGATCCCGCCAACAGACGCTTATTGAGGTTAAACAAGGCCTGCTATAAAACTTTATTCCAGCCTTTAAGATGATTGTGCCCCATTAGTTTTTTAATTTGTTCTTTCAAGATGCCATTCGTTCTCTCAATAAGTGCTGCTGCTCGTGGGTGATAAGGAATATGCCAAGTCCACTGAATTCCAGCTCCTTGACCCCACTCTTGTAAGTCTCTCCCAGTAAAGTGGCTTCCTTGATCACTTTGAGTTTCTTCTGGCACTCCATATGCTTGAATTAAATGACTTCAGTCCATTAAAGAGCTGCTTTTCAAGTGGTGTGTACTTAGTCTGAGATCCAGTCAGCTGTCGGCTCCAAAAGCCTATGGGAACTCTTTTACTGCCGTGCTTTTGCCACAAGCGTCACGTAGCAATGTTGTTCTGCTCTGTGGCCTCAAGTTCAAAAGGTAAATTAGGTTTTCAAGGCCCCCGTCCTTGGTGTTGGACTGAGGCTTCTTTAGTTGCCTCAAAGGCAGTTTGTTGTTTTTCTGTCCATTCAAACTGTTCCTTTTTCTTTATAACATCACGTATTGGTCTTAAAATCAGTCCCAAAGGTGGCACAGAAGCTCTCCAGAAACCCATTAGTTCCACAAATGAATGAGTTTCTTTTTTATTAGTTGGTGCCTGTAACTTATGCAAAGAGTCAATTTCTTTTTGAGGAACTTGTGTCTCTGGTGCAACCCACATCATGCCCAGAAATTTTACTTCTCTGGCAAGTCCTTGAACTTTGTCCTTATTTACAGCACATCCTCAACTTTCCATGTGAGTAATCAGAGCAGGTCGTGCATTGTTTACTGATGATTCGTCTAATTAACATCGTACCTTCTCCACCGCTGGGCAGGTAGCCAGGTCTCGTGCCACTAGTCTATGGCATAGCGTAGGGCCATGTAGGTATCCCTGTGGCAGGACTTGAAGGGTGTACTGTCTGTCCTTCCAA
>NC_053155.1:6257881-6275487 GCF_016835505.1 Polypterus senegalus | reverse complement strand
AAAAGAAGGTGTGAGCTTATTCAGAGCGGCAGGAGCACACAGGTGGCCGGTTGCTTGTACTATCACAAGTATCACAAGCTTTTTTTAAAATGTGCACTGATCACCGCCAGCATGTTGTAGCACACAGCAACTGGCCACCTGCGTGTTCTTGTGCACACCAAATAAGCTCCTGTTCCGACTCTAAGTAAAAAGCAAGAATTAATCAACAGAAATGACCATGATCGACATTTTAAACTTAACGATTTACAGTGTATACCAATTCATAAATTTTATGTTGGTTTGAGGTTAAAATGAAAAAAAAAATAACTCTTTCTCCCCAGTGGGGAATCAAACTTGAGTATCTCAGGCGTGATAGGCCTGCTGCGCTCTTAATTATCACATCTTACCGTTACACCACAGAAGCTGTTGTACAGGCCTTGAACCTTTTGTGAAAATATTTCATTTGATGATTGCACTTCATGCTTCACACATTCTATAGTTTATGCTTACATTTTGTAACATTTATTACTAAAATATGAAAAAGTTTCTTTTGAACAATGTGTTTACACAGATTACTGTAGAAACGGAACACACATGAAATGCGTGTGTTCCAAATAACAATCTATTATTTCCACTGTAAAACTCCACTTCACTCCCAGATAATCAATCAAGGCAGGAGCTGGGAGAAATTCGTGCACGTTCTAAGTTGGTGGGGGATGGAATAGCCAGCTGCTTGCTGCTTGTCTTTATTGGCACATTTAGAGGACAAAAGACACTGGCGGAGAGGTGTGAACAGTTTTATGTTTTTTCGTAGACTCTGGTAATTCTAGTGTTAAAAGAGGCTCTGTTATCTATGCTTGCTGGAATTAATCAACAGACGGTATGGGATGTAGCAGCACTGTTAGGTCAGTTAGATGAACTGGGAGCTACTGTATCAGCACCTACTGGGCAATGACCAGTCAGAGGCATAGAAGGAAGTGAAAAATTAAAATAAGTCGTTCAAAGATAATTTGTGATCAGCTGCTAGGAGGGATAGACAGAAAAAACATAAGCGGTAAACCAATTGCAGAACTTTTCGAAGATGGCAAACTCTGAAAAAGCTAAAACCAACAGCACCGTCCAGTGAGGAAGAAAACACACACTGAGAACAAAAGCCGAGACGATATTTTAATTTTGGGAAAGAATGGCGCACACCCCGACCACCACTGAGGGGATGGCAGGTCTCCTGTGGGTGAGGATGTACTGCTCATTCATACAGGAGACCGACGCCCGTACATCCCACTAACAATTTATTGTTGTAAGGGGAGAAAAACAAATTGGGTTATGCCAGTAACTGACACTGGGGCAGAAGTAATTTTAATTCATGTCCATCCACACAAGTTTACCAGGCCATTCATAAATGTAAACGGGTCTGTGGGCTCAGACAAACAAGCTAAACTGAGCCATAGGACAATCACCCCCATTTAAAGCAGCCGTGTTCATTTCAAAATTGCCCGAATATATTCTGAGATTAGATATTCTCACAGGGAGAACAATACAGATAGAATGGGGAACATTTTCTTTTGAGATTCGTAATTAAATGTGTACAGCAGTCAAAGTGATAATAAAGGGAAAAGTAAAATGGACACCATTAGAGATTCCTGCACCTGACACACCTGTAAACTTGAAACAGGGGGTCTGCAAGAGATCGGAGAAACAGTGAAAGAGCTATTGTGAGTAGGAATTATTCAACCTGCAGTCTGCCATTTCAGTTCTCCTGTTTGGCCAGTGAGGAAAGCATATGTTTCATGGAGAATGATAATAGATTATAGATGTTGAAATGCTGACTGCTGCAGTTCCCGATATTGTTACCATCATAGAAGACATCATGGCTAACGCAGGAGAATGGCATGCTGTCATCGACAGGGCTAATGCTTTCTTCTTTATTCTGATTGCACCTCAAAGTCAAGATCAGTTTGCATTTACCTGGAAGGACAGACAGTACACCCTTCAAGTCCTGCCACAGGGATACCTACACAGCCCTACGCTATGCCATGGACTAGTGGCACGAGACCTGGGGCCTCATGTATAAACGGTGCGTACGCACAGAAATGTTGCGTAAGAACTTTTCCACGTTCAAATCGCGATGTATAAAACCTACACTTGGCATAAAGCCACGACTTTTCCACGGTACTCATGTCTTGTCAGACGCAGTTCTCCGCCGGTTTTGCAAACTGGCGCACCCAGCGCCAAAGCAGTGCTACTGTTCTTCTGTGATTACTCATTATTTTCATGACGCGGCTTTATAAATACACAGAAACTAACCGCATATTGTTTATTAGTGTAATGCATCTGATTGTAATTAACTCGTAACAATATAATGGTCCAGGGAACAGCCATAGTATTCCAAATACCATAACTGCTTTAGCGTTGTTACTCTCACTTCTTCTTCTTCTTCTTCTTCTTCTTCTTCTTCTTCTTCTTCTTCTTCTTCTTTCAGCTCCTCCCGTTAGGAGTTGCCACAGCGGATCATCTTTTTCCATATTTCTCTCACTGCACCACTCGGAGTATTTATATCACTGTATCTGAGTGTGAATCACAGCAGCAGCTGATCGAAAGAGAATTATCGGATACGCATTAAGCACACGCTGTCTCTGCCACGGCAAAATGTTTCAAAGCCTTTCCTGTACGGACCTCGCGGTTCAAAACAGTTTCATCCCAAGAACTTTATATGCAGCCAATCAATTGCTCCTTGTAGAACTGTTTGTACTTATAAGTACAATCATCCCACTGTAAACTTGCACTACAGTTATAATATCGCACAACCTGAGCCACTTTATAAAGCGCGTATTTACATATAATGACGATATCATTTTTAAGGTGAAATGCAGCAAAATATGTTTGTTAAATTATACAGATAAAACTTTAACTTCATTTAAATAATCTATATTCTTCACTGGGAGTGTCTTTAAGGATAGAATAATTAAACATGTACTACTTAAGATATTTCAATGTTCTTTAAACGCTTTTGAAGAATCGGCGCTCTAGGCTTACAGATGGCTTAACGTCTATTACAGAGCTGATTGTATGGCGATCGGTTACTTGGGGAAAGAAAAGCACTGACTGCAGTGACGGCTACGCCAATATATATTGAATATAAAACAGAAAGATAAAATAACAACACAGCTAAAAACACAGCGACAAATTTCGGCAAAAGTTAAATGCTTGTGTCATGAGCAAGAGGCGGCTATGCAGTGTCTGCAACGGACGTGGCCATCCACCGTGCATAAGATACTTTACTGACATTGGCGGGCGAAAGAGCCAGCCACCGATTCTTCCTCTGCCCAGTGCCACCACAAGCTTAGAGCCGACCCTGAGTACTGCAGCAATAAATTATTTCATCGAAGTGAAACCCATGTTTAACAACGTGCTTTAACTCTTATCATCATGAAAATGACATCACGTATACATCTCAGTATTTTAGTTATTCAGAGAGCTGTAATATCACGAATGTAATGAACTCTGTGTCCAGTTGGAGGAAGAGAGCCGGTTTAAGAAGCAAGTAGTGATTCACACACATAGATCACATACGAGTAGAAGATCAAATACAAAACAAAGCATTTAACATGCTACTTTAATTACGATGTGATTTGAGAAACTGGTTAATTAAACGATTTTAAGATGAAGTTTATGATGTTCTACTTTAATGACAAAATAAACTACGTGATTAAAGTGGAAATGTCGAGATTGAAGTTGACATTTCGTGCTTTTTCCCCACCGTGTGCCTTTTTTCTCTGTACCCTAATAAACTTTCATATGACACTCAGACAGTGGGCTACAACTCGGCTTTCCACGGTGACTTTGATATGTGACTTCTTTTTTATTTCCGGCACTGTGTGATTTGTGGATGTGAGCTTTCATGTTTTTCCAACACGCTATGTCACTCGATCAACTTCATTTTGTTGATTATACCACGGTTTATTTGAACAAATAGTATGTTTTTCCTTTGCTTCCACTTGGTATTCGCTGAAATTCTTATATTTTCACCCGTGCTTTTCCCATTGTCTTTTCACAGAAGGCTGCGCTTAAGGGCGATTTATATTGATTTGCATATTCAAATAGGCGTAATTCTGGGAGGATTTGGGGCGTTACAAATGCGCTCTGCATGAGCGTTAGTTTTCACGCTGATTGGGATTTATGTAGCGGAAGAACGTGGAAGTTGGAGTACGCACAGATTCTTGCATCTGGATTCTTCTTGCGTAAGCACATTTCGGCTTTTGTGCTTACGCCATGTTATAGTGCGAGTTCTACGCACGGCGTTATACATGAGGCCCCTGGCTACCAGCCCAACAGTGGAGAAGGTACGATGTTAATGAGATGAATCATCAGTAAACAATGCACGACCTGCTCTGATTACTCACATGGAAAGTTGAGGATGGGCTGTAAATAAGGACAAAGTTCAAGGACTTGCCAGAGAAGTCAAATTTCTTGGTATGATGTGTGTTGGACCAGAGACACAAGTGCCTCAAAAAGAAAGTGACTCTTTGCATAAGTTACAGGCACCAACTCATAAAAAAGAAGCTCAATCATTTGAGGAACTAATGGGTTTCTGGAGAGCTTCTGCGCCACCTTTGGGACTGATTTTAAGACCAATATGTGATGTTGTAAAGAAAAAGGAACAGTTTGAATGGACAGAAAAACAACAAACTGCCTTTGAGGCAACTAAAGAAGCCTCAGTCCAACACCAAGGACGGGGACCTTGAAAACCTAATTTACATTTTGAACTTGAGGACACAGAGCAGATCGACATTGCTACATGGAGCTTGTGGCAAAAGCACGGCAGTGAAAGAGTTCCCATAGGCTTTTGGAGCCGACAGCTGACTGGATCTCAGACTAAGTACACACCACTTGAAAAGCAGCTCCTTAATGGACTGAAGTCATTTAATTCAAGCATATGGAGTGCCAGAAGAAACTCAAAGTGATTAAGGAAGCCACTTTACTGGGAGAGACTTACAAGAGTGGGGTCAAGTAGCTGGAATTCAGTGGACTTGGCATATTCCTTATCACCCACAAGCAGCAGCACTTATTGAGAGAACGAATGGCCTCTTCAAAGAACAAATAAAAAAACTAATGGGGCACAATCATCTTAAAGGCTGGAATAAAGTTTTATAGCAGGCCTTGTTTAACCTCAATAAGTGTCTGTTGGCGGGATCCAAACCATTTTGGAGACATCAAAATGCAGGAGGAGAGCCGCCCACGTGTGCCCTTCGCCTGACAACAATTAGTCCACTGGCCAACAATGAATAAACTGTGACAGGCTTAGTGGTTAAGGCACCTAAGTCACTTAATATTAAGGCAGACACATCAGAAAAGCTAAGCTTGGGGCTAACAGGTCAGTGGCCAAAGGAATGGGAGGTCAGAATAAATACTGAAGTGCTTGTGGCAGATGAACGTTTAACAGGGATTTAGATATCAGCTGAAATGAATGGCATTTAGTGTGAGAAAACCAAACCAGTCAAGACGTGCAAATAGCTGAAGGAAAGGCCACATGGAAACTCCACATAGTGAAAGTCACAGCTGTTCTAGTCAGTACTGAGGAGAAATCAGAGGGAAGGGCAGGGGAAATAATGGCTACTGGGTGAGGAGACACGAGAATGGCTCTTTAAACAGGCGGGCTGAGGGGTGGGAGTGAAGTGCACTGGCGCCCTCTAGTGGGCACACTACATATTACACACAAGGGAAAGATCAGCAGTCTGGGTGTACAATGTATTATAAAAGAATAAAGTAAAAACACAAGAATAAAACACTAGAAACAATTAGTTTTAGATGTAATATTTAGAGTGTTTAAGTTTGAACTGAATTAAAAGTGCAAAAGAGTGACCTGATCACACAGTCACATGACTTTCAGAGCTGACACAGGAGCTGATTCTTCTGTAGACAAACTGCCCCCTCTAGTGGCCACTCTCAGTTAAACATGCGATGGTCCAGCCTGTGCTTAACAACAAGGACTTGGCCAGAGAGCCTTCAGCATTTCTGTCCTATTTCTAAATTATAATTCCTCTCTAAAGTTTTGAAAACATTGTTCTTCTTCCCTCGCCTGCTGTCTTTTCTTGGTAATGATAATAAAACAGAGTTGTTATAGTCGGCGTTGAGAGCTTTTCATAGTACTGAGTCTGCTATTGTGAAGGTTACTAAAGACAACAGAAATGAAGTAGACAATCAAAGATGGACAATCAGAGAAATGGACAAGGAGTCGGTCAGCTTTATGCTTTACATTTGTGTTTATTTGACATTACTGGACATTCTCTTTAGTTCTTCTTTCTTGGTGATGATTGGTCTGGTTGGTCCTTTAGGGCTACAAGAGAAGGAGACAACTGGTCAAATGAGTAGAAGAAGAAGACAGGCTGTGACTGTTTATAGATGGCTTTGTAGAATCTGAAGTGAGTTTTGTGACCTCTGAATTAATAGAAAGTAAGGAGAGTGAAGGCCTTGAGCAGCGTCTGACCAAACAGCTGGCAAAGGTGGCCAATACTCATGGGGGTTTGTAAAAGGACCCACCTTTTTATTTCAAATTATTTAATTTAGCTTCCTCATTTTGCAATTACAATAAGAGGAAGTTAAAACTAAAATACAGGTTTTCAGGACTGGAACATCATCTCTCCTTCATCTCATACCACACCTGTGCGATCCTCACGTATTTTTATGCCTGCAAACCAATGAATCCTCCCTCCATCAAGTCAAACATTTGTTTCTGTCACCCACAGATGCTTACCAAGTTAAAGAAGTACTGAAAGATCATCCTCAATACGTTGGTGATCTTCCAAATCCTTATCCTCTTCCTCCTCCATATACACTGTAAGGAGTAAACACAGGTGACGGATCAGCAGTTCATTTCCATCCCTGTCCTTCTCCGCTCTTCTTTCTAGTTGTATGACAGCTGGCCTAGTAGACATTACATTTTGTTCTGACCACATAAAGCAGCACATTCCACATGCCTGGACCGAATGCCGTGTCCACCATAGAAGACTCCTACCTGGTCCTAAAGGCACCTCTGGGTGTAAACACCACTTAAAGAGCAGGCTGACATTAAAGCTTCATCCCATCAGACCTCACTTACCTGCTTGCTGTGCCCATCACAGTATGGAGGCTCAGGTCATCTCCATCAGAGCCCATGGTCTCCACACGCACACATTTTGTGGACTTCAGATATTAAACTGTCCTGTCATTCTCATATTGTATATTAGAGGTTTAGAGATAGCACTGAATTTATAATGATGAAATGAGAAAAGTCTTTTTTAGGACTATTTTTTTTATAATAAAATTAATAAACACAAAAAGAAGGGACGGAACGGTGGTGCAGTGGTAGCACTGCTGCCTCGCAGTTAGGAGACCTGGGTTCGCTTCCTGGGTTCTCCCTGTGTGGAGTTTGCATGTTCTCCCCATGTCTGTGTGGTTTCCTCACGCAATCCAAAGACATGCAGGTTAGGTGCATTGGCGATCCTAAATTGTACTTGGTGTGTGTGAGCTCTGCAGTGGGCTGGTGCCCTGCCCAGGGTTTGTTTCCTTGTGCCCTGTGTTGGCTGGGATTGGCTCCAGCAGACCCCTGTGACCCTGTAGTTAGGATATAGCGGGTTGGATAATGGGTGGATGGATGGATGGACAAAGAGAGAAGTTCACCTTTGACAAAACACCAACCTTACAACACCGGATTGACCACAACTGCCATTAAATCAAAAGCACAAAAACACTTCAAAGCTGAAGACCCTCTGTCTCTGAGACCCCTGCTCTGGAGGTTTGTGAATATTTAATAAAAGGAAAAAAGTCAAAGAGATAGAAACTAAAGGAGGAGTAAAGGGAGGAACATCTTATAGTAACACAACCACTGACTCTGAGGAATTGAAGGCACCTGGAAACAAGAATCATTACTTGTAAGAGACAACCGGGATAACGAAACAAGACAACAAAGTAGAAGGTGTCTTAAATGCTCCTGAAAGGTTCAAGATGGAAGTCACAAAAATGCCTTGGAGACACCCAGGAAGGAACGCAGTTTCCTTAGAGATTCTTCGGTCTCTGCCTGCATCACAGGATCGATGATTAGGTCTGTGCCTCAGAAAACAAAAGAAGATTATCTGTGTGACTCCTGACTGGTGGTCTCACTCCAGTGGTGATGAAGGGTCCTGACAGATCAGTGCTGGGGCACATTAAACAGAACATTCCAGAGAGTCCTGATCTTCTCCAGTTTCTATATTGTCACGACTGCTCCACTGAGAATGTCATATCCCTTGCTCTTCATACGCTCCTGGCACATACTGATAATTATTATTCCTTATTATTTGGATGACACCTTTATATGACTTACAATATTTGAGATATAACTGGTCATTTCTTTTGGTTTTCCCAATTGGAGTGAAAGCAGGTGAAGTGACTTGCTCGTGGTCACAAAGTGTGAGCAGCAGGAGTTGATCTCACAGTCTTAGAGACTGAAGTCTTGACCGCTACGCCACACTGCCTACAAGCTGTTATGGCAGACAATCAAACCCCTCAGTTTAGGACTTGATGCCACTGCAGTTAACTTCTGGACTTTGTAACCAACAGAACTCAATGTGTGCGACTGGCAGCGTCACGTCCTCCACACCAGCCCTCCACAGGGTGGTGTGCTGCGATATAAACTGGTCAGGTCTGAGCTGACTAAACTTGTGTGTGATGTGAATGAGATGGTGAATAGATGACAGTGTCCAGGATCAATGATAGGGTGTGTTAGTTAAGGGGTACACGTGTATGTGTCTGTGTCTGTGTGTGTGTGTGTGTGTGTGTGTGTGTGTGTCTGTGTGTGTGTGTCTGTCCTTGTTACAGCTGGGTCTGGTCAAAGAGCTTTGGCTCTGAGAATTCCGACACAGGAGGTCTTATCAATTTGATGACATCTGATATTAAGTGAAGAGATGTAATCAGGCTAACCAGAGACAGTTCAACATTAGGAGAGGAGACCCTGGAAGCCCCCTTAACACAAGTCAGAGTGGACTTCTCTCACCAAATCGTCTCACCAATATTCAGAACAGTTGGGAGACAAGTGATATGGTGCTATGCCAGTATGGAGAGGGGGAAATGAGGTCAGATCACTGAGTGATGCATTTCTAGCCAGAAACAACATTCATTTGAATTGATTTTATAAAAGTGGGGAGGATTAGAAAAACAAACACCAGACGTATAGAGAAAATATTATAGAAAATATTAAAGAACTTGAAGGTGGCAGCACAACCCTGAATTCTGTTTAGCCAGGAGTGGTTGTGTTTTCATGTGCCTATTAGATACCTGGCAGCAGAATTTGGGATGAACTGAAGATGAGCAAACCGATGACTGATTAACTTCAATGCATAACAAGTTGCAATAGTCAAGCCAAGAAGAGAGAAATGCATGAACTGGTGCTTCAAAATCATCTACAGAAGGAAAGCTAATCTAAGAAAGCCTCAGCTAATACACTGAGCTGATAGAAACAGTCTTTAACAATGGAGTTCAATTGTTTGTCAGATTTGAGAATATTATTAATGACCTGAGCCCTTCCATTCCTTGTGTTCCCACAGACTGCTCAAGACAGATGATGAGGATGTCATGGTCAGCTGTATCAAATGCAGCAGTCAGATCTAACAGCAATAAGATGGCTGTATCCACAGAGTCACTTATTAAAAAGAGATCATTTAGAATCCTTAGAAGTGCAGACTCCATGCTGTGGTGTGTGTTAAAATCAGACTGAAATACTTAGAAATGCCATTTTCATTTAAGAAAGTTTGCAACTGTAGAAAGACAAACTTCTCCAGAATTTTAGAATGAAGGGACAACATGGAAATGAGTCTGAAGTTTGACAAGTCTGTGAAGTTCAGATTTGTTTTACTAATTAATGGCTGCACCACAGCATGTTTACAGAAGGCTGGGACTGAACCAGTCTGAAGACATCTGTTTATAATGTTCATAATGCCAGGCCTGACCACTTCAGAAACATCTTTAACAATACGAGTGGACAAGTTGTGGGATTAAGGTGACTCATTATTTCTACCAAGAGAAGGAGAGATACAGGCTCAAAGTGACGACAAACAGCTGTAGACGTAGGAGGGACAGACGGGTCATCGACAGAGGGTGTCACGTGAGGTCTCATTGTTAGCAATTTTAGGAACAAAAAATTGGAGAAAATACTCGCAGACTGCTGGTGTCATGTCAGGCCATATATAAACAATAGTGTTTATAATGTTAAATAAAACTCTATGACTATGACAGTTATTTGAAATAATATCTGAAAAGTACTTTATCCTAGCAGATTTGACAGCTTTCTGATAATTAGATTAAATGTCCTTTAGAATATCAAAGGACACCTGAACTTGTCTTTTTCCACTTGTGCTCTGCTTGCCTACATGCCCACCTCAGGGTGTGACTGGCATCATTTAACTATGACTCAGGTTTACATTTTGAGCACTTGACTTTACACAGAACAACAGAGTCTAAAATGTTAGAACAAGTGTCATTAAACAGAGTGACAAGACCACCGGTGCTCAGCTGACGTGGGGGGAATCACATGGCATCCATAAAGGCCACAGAGAATTTACTAGTAATGGTGGAGTTCACTATGTGAGAGCAGCGAGTCTCAACACTAATGTTGATTGTTTGGCAAGTAAAGAAGCCTCAGTTATAGCGGGCATGTGAACAGAAAAGCAAACATCACCGATATCACTGTTACAGATGAGTAAACTACACGATAAAACAACGACTAATGTGTGTCCATGATCACGTGTTGGGCCTCTCACAGACTGAACAAGATTAAAAGAGTCAGTGAGGTTTAAAAAGTCTTTAACTAGGGGTTTACTCAGGCAGCACACATTAAAATCCCCAAGAGTTAAAAATCTGCCATCATTTGGTGTAATTCCTGCCAGAAACTCAGAGAACTCACATATAAAATCCTTGTTAAATTTTGGAGGCCGATACACCTCTGCACACAACACAGGACAGAGCGGTCCATTTGAAACAACTGTAATTCAAAGCTGGAGTAACTGTGTGTTTTCAGTTGGCGACAGTAATAACGGCTTTTAAATATTCTCGCTAATCCTGACCAGCAGACTGAGGGGAACTAAAAACACTGACATCCAGGGGTACTAATTCAGTGAAAGCGGTTAACTCACAGACAGGTAGCCATGTTTCAATCACAAATCAAAAATCTAATCCTTGTGAGGTGAAGAAATCTTTTAAAATAAATGTTTTGTTAGCTAGGGATCGAGCACTTACTAGAGCTATCGTCATTAGAATCAATTTGCTGGATGACAAAGGTTCAGAGAATCCACTCCACCCCTTCAGAGATGTGGAGATCACCAACAGAGGAGCTGAATATGGTGGCTTGAAACAACAGACAGGATCCATTTATACAAATGTTCCAGGGAGCTCCATGAGATGAAAACATAAACTGAACCTTAGTGAGGATCAATCACCGGAGAAGATGGCAGGTAAGATTTAAGCCCCACGAGTAGGCGCCCACACTGTCCTCATCTTCTATGATGCTTCCTTCAGGACAATAGACAGGGCTTACGGCATAAGTACGCCGGTACATCTAGCAGAAAAGATGGAGGGTGGGTACTCTGACTTGCATGATTGTAATTAAAAGTTTTGTCAATTGTCAATCTTATGTTTAAAAGAGTTTGACAATCATAGACCATTAAAGAACAGACTTTGTGAGTTAAAAAAAGATATAAACAGGGCATTCAAAAACCAAAACGAATGCAGACTCAGACAGCGCCATCTTAGGTTTAGCCAAGACATCGATACAATGTGTATTTCTGATCAATCGTCTAAAGTCCTACACTAATCTGGACATTACATGGTGATTCCACAACCCTTCATCATGTCTTGTTTTGATTCATTTATATCCAGTTAATCTTGTGAGAAGCAAAGGAAACTCATTTTAGGACATGTTTGATGTCTGCCATAGCATTAGTGAAAAGTAATATAATATCATCAGCACAGAAAGAAATGTCATGGAGAGGATATGAAAGAAATAGAAAAATCTCATTATATTGATGTCCAGCTACAGACAAAGTCTCAAGGGAGAGTGGACATCTTTGACAAGATTGCATGAATATGATGTATGACCACAGAGGAAGGAGGACTAATTCAGGTTAATAAAATAACTTTAAAAACCATATGATGTCAGCTGCTATGGTGGGCTGGCGCTCTGCTCGGGGTTTGTTTCCTGCCTTGTGCCCTTTGTTGGCTGGGATTGGCTCCAGCAGACCCCCCCGACCCTGTAGTTAGGATATAGCGGGTTGGATGATGGATGGATGGATGATGTCAAGCTGACCACAGAAAAGCTGATTTTAGTCATCAAAACATTTTCTCAGCAACCAAAAACAAAAGTGTGGCAGGATATCTGAAGTGAGGTGATGCCTTTATGGTGTGGAGCACTCGCTCTGATCATTTGAACATTTAATGTAATTTAATTAAAGTACCTTGGTTCAGATGGGACAATTTATTAACAAAAAAGTACAAAATTTACCACTCATGTCACATGAATATTTTGTCACAATGTAAGACCCCTGCCATGACTCAGCAGTAAAGTGGTCTCATGTCCTAGACAGAAGGTACTGAAGGCTACCAATGAAGCATCTGATCCTCACGGCTGGACAGCTGATCTCAAAAAGCACCTCAACATTTAGTCAGAATTCCCTCAAGTTCAGGGTTTGCTGTTATTCATGGCAGGGAGTGTTAGGTTTGAATATTTTAGATGAACTTTGGCATCAACTAAAGAATCTTCTTGCTTTGTTTTTACTGCAAGTTAACATCAGAAACAAAGAAAATTATGTTTATAAAGGATGATAACCATTGTGATGAAAATAATAGCAGGACTAGGAACAAAATTCTGCACTATTGGAACTAACTTTCTCTCTTTCTTTCCTAGGTGACGAAGCGGAAGCGGAAGTAGAAGCAGACAATGGCCGACAGTGAGATGAATCGCGCGTCGCGTTGTCGAGGAACCCAGGCACTCGACAAACAGATTCAGAAACTCCTGTCTAGACGAAGGTACCTCAGAGACTTGAAGACTCGGCTGCTGGACAAACCACACCAAACAACTGAAGTCGGCATAACATCAACCCCACCTCGTGGCGCTCAAGTCCAAGGGCAAGTAAGCTTCACCCCCGCGCCTCGTAGGAACGACGACAACGCTGATGAAGACCTCAACGGGTTTCAGCTTTGCAGGCGGGGGTTCAAGGCTAGAACACCTCCAGCGGCACAGGCGAGCATTCAAATCCAGAACCGATTCGACCCTCTCCGCGTCCCCAGTCTGCCTTCAACCCGGGTGATGTAATCGTGGTAGGTGATTCCATTGTACGAAACCTGAATATCACGTGCCCTAATCAAAAATCCTTTGTTTCTTGTTTTCCCGGTGCTCGAGTTCGAGATGTGATGAGGCGGGCGCCGACCTTCTACAAGAAGCACAAGAGGGCAATTGGATCCATCATTTTACATGCCGCGAAACGCACATAAGGCACCGAGAGTCAGAGGTTCTCAAGGCTGACTTCGCAGCACTAGTTGAAGACACGAAGGAGAGGACCCCATCCGCAAAAATCTTCATCTCGGGTCCACTACCTCTTGCCAGACGATCGCATGAATACTACAGTCGTCTGCTGGGTTTAAACAACTGGCTGAGAGGCTTCTGCGAATCAAGACATCGGGTTTATAGACAACTTTGATCTTTTTTGGGAAAGGCCGCTTCTTCAAGCGGGATGGACTGCATCCGAATAGATTTGGCCGGGTCCTCTCCGAAAACATCGCTAAGGTAATTGCGTCTATCTTGACTGTCTACTTCTACTGCTAACCCCTTACGTAATGCTACTGGTTTGATAGGACATAATGGCTTAACAGAGTCTTCCGTTAAAGTGCACATCATTAATAATCTAATAACAAATCTTAATGCACGTAAAAAATCTAGGCAGTGCGGCATAAACACCAATAATTTAATTGAAATTACTACTTCAGATCAACACTGCATTAAGACTATAAAAACGGATTGTAGATTACATAAAAAGTACACACAGAGCGGCGTTAACAAAAATAACTTATAATAAAATAAAATTCAGCTCTGCCCTTCAGAAACATTAAATATGGCACTATTAAATGTTAGAGCTTTAACTAACAAGACATTTTTATAAACGATCTTATTAGTGATAGAAACATTGATTTTATTGCGCTAAATGAAACATGGCTTAATTCCAATGGGGCGGCAGTTTTAATCGAATCTGCGCATCCGGATTACAGTTTTACTCGTGCCGACCGCCAGGGGAAAAAGGGGGGGCGGTTTGGCAAACATTTACTCGAGCCGATTAAAATGTAAAGATGTTAGTTTTGGTAAATTTAAATCCTTTGAGTATCTCGCCGTTGTTATTCATGGAGATTCTCACGCTCTCGTATTATCCGTGTATAGACCTCCTAAATATAACGCGTCTTTCCTTGAGGAATTCTCTGACTTAATGTCAATTTTAGTTACAAACTATGACACTCTTAATAGTCGGCGACTTTAACTTTCATGTCGACAATCAGTGTGACCAAAAGGTAAAGGAATTCATGAACCTCCTGGACTCTTTTGATTTGAGGCAGCTCGTAATCAGCCTACACATAAAGCAGGTCATACGTTAGACTTAGTGATTACTAAAGGACTTAAAGTTGATATAAAGCAGGTCACTGATATCGGTCTATCAGACCATTTCCTTCTACTATTTAATATAGAAATAAAGATAGAAAACGCTCATGAGAAGCATTTTGTTAAAAAACGCTTCTTTGACTCATCAGCAGCTTTAAAGCTTACAACTATTCTAAGCAATCAGTCCGTTTATATGCCATATAATAGCGGTAAATAGTAAAGTGGAAACTTTAAGTAAAGTAAAACTGCTGTTGACATAGTTGCACCTGAAAAGACAGTTAAAAATCCTCTAGTACTGTTATTCCATGGAAGACCCAAAGAGTGTCTGATTTAAAAGAACATGTCGTAGAGCTGAGCGTAAATGGAGGAAAACTAAACTAACTATCCATTATGAGATATTGAAGTTAAAATAACAGAATACAATAACACTGTCCGTCTTGAGAGCGCTGCTATTTCTCTAATATTATAAATAACAATGCTAGTAATCCCAGAGTCTTATTTTCAACAATTGATCGTCTGTTAAACCCAGGTAACACAAAGGAATGCCCCAGAATACTTCCAGTGAAACCTGTGAGAACATTGCTGTATTTTTCAATCAAAAAATTAATGATATTAGAGATAACATAGTATATCTCCCCAACACTGCAGAACCTCCAAAGCCCCGGTACTCCATTATAAACAAATTAAATGCTTTCACCAGGATAGATTTACCTGAATTACATAGTATAATCTCTCAACTGAAACCTCCACCTGCGTCCTTGACCCAATACCAACCAGGTTTTTCAAAGAAATATCAGGCGTGCTAATTGACAATATTCTGGACATAGTAAATTGTCATTAGATACGGGGTCTTTCCAGACTGTCTTAAGACTGCTGTAGTTAAACCCCTCTCAAGAAAATAATCTTGACCCTCTGCCTTTGAAAATTTTAGACCCATTTCTAACCTGCCCTTCTTAAGTAAAATTCTAGAGAAGGCAGTCATTATGCAGTTAAATGACCACCTCAATAAACATGCTATTCTTGATACATTTCAGTCAGGCTTCAGAACAAATCACAGCACAGAAACTGCACTTGTTAAAGTAGTAAATGACTTATGCGGTAAATGCAGACAGAGGCCATTTATCTGTTCTCATCCTCTTAGATCTGAGTGCTGCATTTGACACCATTGATCACAATATTCTTAGAAATCGCCTTAGTCAATGGGTGGGCCTCTCTGGCAGTGTCTTAAATTGGTTTGAATCCTACCTGGCAGGGAGAAAATTCTTTGTGAGTTGTGGTAATCAAATCTCAAAGACACATGATATCCGATATGGTGTTCCACAAGGCTCTATCCTGGGTCCGCTGCTATTCTCAATCTACATGCTTCCGTTAGGTCAGATTATCTCAGGTTACAACGTGAGCTACCACAGCTATGCTGATGACACACAGCTGTACTTATCTATAGCACCTGATGACTGACTCTCTCGATTCACTAACACAATGTCTTACTGGTATTTCTGAATGGATGAATAGTAATTTTCTCAAACTAAATAAAGAGAAAACTGAAATTTTAGTAATTGGCAATAATGGATTCAGTGAGGTTATCAGAAATAAACTTGATGCACTAGGATTAAAAGTTAAGACGGAAGTAAAAATTTAGGGGTAACCGTTGACTGTAATCTGAATTTTAAATCGCATATTCATCAGACCACTAGGACAGCATTTTTTCACTTAAGAAACATAGCTAAAGTTAGACCTCTTATATCATTGAAAGATGCTGAGAAATTAATTCACGCTTTTGTTTTCAGTAGACTAGATTACTGTAACGCACTCCTCTCAGGACTACCCAAAAAGACATAAATCATTTGCAACGAGTGCAGAATGCAGCTGCTAGAATCCTAACTGGGAAAAGAAAATCCAACACATTTCTCCAGTTTTGATGTCACTACACTGGTTGCCTGTGTCATTCAGGATTGACTTTAAAATACTGCTTATGGTTTATAAAGCCTTAAATAATCTCGCCCATCTTATATATCGGAATGCCTGACACGTTATATTCCAAATCGTAACCTTAGATCTTCAAATGAGTGTCTCCTTATAATTCCAAAAGCTAAACTTAAAAGAAGTGGTGAGGCGGCCTTCTGCTGTTATGCACCTAAAATCTGGAATAGCCTGCCAATAGGAATTCGCCAGGCAAATACAGTAGAGCACTTTAAAACACTGCTGAAAACACATTATTTTAACATGGCCTTTTTATAACTTCACTTTAACTTAATCCTGATACTCTGTATGTTCAATTCTTCATAATAACTATTCACAGTGGCTCTAAAATCCATACTGACCCCTACTCTCTTCTGTTTCTTTTCCGGTTTTGTGGTGGCGGCCTGCGCCACCACCACCTACTCAAAGCATCATGATGCACCAACATTGATGGACTGAAAGCCAGAAGTCTACGTGACCATCATCATCAGGTCCTTCCATGAAAACCCTAAATACAAAGAGGACTGTTTGATTTATGTTAGGTAGATTGCCCAGAGGGGACTGGGTGGTCTCTTGGTCTGGAACCCCTACAGATTTTATTTTTTTCTCCAGCCTTTGGAGTTTTTTGTTTTTTCTGTCCACCCTGGCCATCGGACCTTACTCTTATTCTATGTTAATTAATGTTGACTTATGTTTATTTTTATTGTGTCTTCTATTTTCTATTCATTTTGTAAAGCACTTTGAGCTACATTTTTTGTATGAATATGTTTTATGAATTTACAAGAATCCCGTTTGGTCTTCATGGGGCACCTCTAACTTTTCAGCGTATGATGGATCAGATCTTGTGTCCTCATTCTGAATATTCAGGGGCATACCTTGATGATGTTGTGATTTTCAGCAATGATTGGCATATGCATTTAGAACATCTTCAGGCTGTCTTTGAAAGCTTGAGACAGGCTGGCTTGACTGCTCACCCTAAGAAATGTAAAGTGGGTATGTCTGAGACTCATTATTTAGGTTA
>NC_053155.1:6237561-6257381 GCF_016835505.1 Polypterus senegalus | reverse complement strand
GATGATACTCTCATTGCTGTAGCCACTGCAGAAGTTCAGCTGAGATGACAGACTGCACCTGACAGATGTCCACGAGTCGCTGCCTTCTCCCTCTTCACCTTCACTCATTGGACTCGTGTCTGCAGGCACCTCAGTCACACCCTGAACTTTCAAAGGGCCGCCATTTGCATAGACTGAGCTCTCGACTTTATTGTGGTTTATGGCTACCCATCTATTAGCGGACGCATCTTTTCTTATTCATGTCATGGGCTTTACCAGCTCTGTTACATCCTCCATTTCCTGAACTGCGCTCTGTTTTCTGCTGCAGTGCTCACAATCAGCACTCCTGTCAGCCATAACATTCTTTAGTATAATGTTAGTTTCTTTGATATCAACACTGAGCAGAACTCCTTTATTTTTTTTCCCACATCCATACTTGCAAGAGGCTTAGCGCTGTCACTTGTGTGTGCATATTAACAGTAACATTGCCAACAGACTCTAAACCGTCCGCAGTCGGAGTGTTCTTCTCCTGGATGCCATCAGCACTCTGCATGGTGCTCGGTGCGATCTCAGCCGCAACCACCGGCTACACTTCACACTCAGGGGGCGACTGCACCATCATTACAAATAAAGAACTGTTTTGATCCTGAATATCCTGACAAGGATCCTCCATTAACTTTTCCTTCATGTCAGAAAAAACTGACCAAGGATTCTCTACCTTCATCATTAAACAATATTGAATGGTCCGTCCATCCATCCATCCTCTTCCACTTATCCGAGGTCGGGTCGCGGGGGCAGCAGCTTAAGCAGAGAGGCCCAGACTTCCCTCTCCCCGGCCACTTGGCCACTTCTTCCAGCTCTTTTGGGAGAAACCCAAGGCATTCCCAGGCCAGCTGGGAGACATAGTCCCTCCAGCGTGTCTTGGGTCTTCCCCGGGGCCTCCTCCCGGTTGGACGTGCCCGGAACACCTCACCAGGGAGGCATCCAGGAGGTATCCTGATCAGATGTCCGAGCCACCTCATCTGACTCCTTTCGATGCGGAGGAGCAGCAGCTCTACTCTGAGCCCCTCCCGGATGACTGAGCTTCTCACCCTATCTTTAAGGGAAAGCCCAGACACCCTGCGGAGGAAACTCATTTCAGCCTCTTGTATTCGCGATCTCATTCTTTCGGTCACTACCCATAGCTCATGACCATAGGTGAGGGTAGGAACGTAGATCGACTGGTAAATTGAGAGCTTTGCCTTACGGCTCAGCTCCTTTTTCACCACGACAGACCGATGCAGAGCCTGCATCACTGTGGATGCCGCACCGATCCGCCTGTCGATCTCACGCTCCATTCTTCCCTCACTCGTGAACAAGACCCCGAGATACTTGAACTCCTCCACTTGGGGCAGGATCTCTCCCCCAACCCTGAGAGGGCACTCCACCCTTTTCCGGCTGAGGACCATGCTCTCGGATTTGGAGGTGCTGATTCCCATCCCAGCCGCTTCACACTCAGCTGCGAACCGCTCCAGAAAGAGCTGAAGATCATGGCCTGATGAAGCAAACAGGACAACATCATCTGCAAAAAGCAGTGACCCAATCCTGAGTCCACCAAACCGGACCCCTTTAACACCCTGGCTGAGCCTAGAAATTTTGTCCATAAAAGTTATGAACAGAATCGGTGACAAAGGGCAGCCCTGGCGGAGTCCAACTCTCACTGGAAACGGGTTCGACTTACTGCCAGCAATGTGGTCCAAGCTCTGACACCGGTTGTACAGGGACCGAAAAGCCCTTATCGGGGGTCCGGTACCCCATACTCCCGGAGCACCCGACCCACAGGATTCCCCGAAGGACACGGTCGAACGCCTTTTCCAAGTCCACAAAACACATGTAGACCGGTCGGGCAAACTCCCATGCACCCTCCAGGATTCTGCTAAGGGTGTAGAGCTGGTCCACTGTTCCGCGACCAGGACGAAAACCACACTGTTCCTCCTGAACCCGAGTTTCGACTATCCGACGGACCCTCCTCTCCAGAACCCCCGAATAGACTTTAGGCTGAGGAGTGTGATCCCTCTGTAGTTGGAACACACCCTCCAGTCCCCCTTTTTAAAGATTTGGACCACCACCCCGGTCTGCCAATCCAGAGGCACTGTCCCCGATGTCCATGCGATGTTGCATAGACGTGTCAACCAAGACGATAAGCCCAAGCAGCAAGCAGCCTGCTATTCCAACCTCCCACCACCGCAGAAACAGCAAAAAACTCTCCCAAGCCTTGTTTATCAGGGAGTCAGGTACCTAGCACCGTATAGGCTAAAAAATATATTGTTATTTGAAACACATGCATTTCACGTGATTTAAGCTGATTTTAAGGTGGGCTGGGTTTATGAGTTTTTTCATAAGCTTTGGTAATTCTAGTGTTAACCACGTTACATGAGTTGGACCTAAAAGTCCAAAGCAAAGCTATAGAATGTGGGGAACTTAAAAAGGAAAGAGAACGAAAATCATCCCTCGAGGGATGCATGGAAAATTCCATGTCCCGTGTGGACGTGTGGAAGAATAAATGCACAGCTTTAGCAAGTTAAAAGATGGGGAAACAATTCCCCGTTTCCTCTTTTAAACTACAAGCCATAAGGCAAGGTTTTTTGAATCCAGAAATATGGGAAGGAGACGTATATAACTTGGATAGTGAAGATAATGTCTGGGGGGAAAAGACAAAACTAAGCCAGACACGACAGATTGTAAAAATAACAGTTTTGAAATTATAGATGCGAGACCGGTTGTCCAGAAAAAAGCGAAAGGGCACCCGGGTGAACAGCACAGATTTGACACAAATCATACAAGATTTTACACAAGCCAAGTTCATGGAAATTGGCAAACAGTATAGGAAAAAGCCAGGTGAGAGCCTAATGCAGTGAATATTGCCCATGTGGGATGAAGGTGATGATAGTCGTCAGTTAACAAATGCAGAATTGAAACATTTAGGCTCTACAGCTACAAACCCTAATACACCAAAAACACTACAAGGGCTAAATAATCCAGCAACTGCTGCTGTGAATGCTGAAAGAAATACATGGCCAGGCATAAGAGACACAGAGGATGTTAACTGGCTTTGGTGCACATCTTTTGAAGCAATTCAGCAGCTTCAAGAAATGGGCGTTGTCACAGTCACCTGGGGTTCTTACCCAGCCGGGACACCTAAAATGACCGGAAGGTGGCATAAAAAGCTTCACAAGGTCACAAGGGGGCAACTGCACTGGATAAAAAGAGGACCACGGGAAAGGGACAAAAAGATTTTAACCTGTTGGGACCCATGGCCACCGCCAGGGGGTGCCTTAAGCATCAACAGACCGGAAGAATTGTCACTTCCGCCATACCAGGCAAGATGGCGGATGAACCTACCAGGAATGCCTGGAGTGCTTCTGGGGCAAATGGCAGCACTTCCACCACACCAGGAATTGCTGCCGGAAGGACGTCATCAGCCACCTGGAGCACATCTGGGAGGGAATAAAAAGGGCTGCCCTCTTACACTAGAAGAGATAGTGTCGGGAGAGGGAGCAGGATGAACCTCCCAGGAGGAGATTGGCGGCCAAGGACTGGAAGAAAGGACTGAATTGGGGTGATTATTGCTGTGTGCATTGTGTGGTGTTTTGGGACTGTGTTTATTAATGATTAATAAATGTGTGAACTTTATAAAGATGTGGTCTCCAACTGGTGGTGTCTGGGCAAGACTCACAGCGTACAATCGACTATTTATAAAGCTGCACAAGGAGCCGCATTTGCCGGCCCTGATACTGAAGCATTCACTGCTGGCATGTGAAGCCAACTAATACAAATTGCACCCCATCATTTAAAAGGGGCTCTGTTATCTATGCTTGCTGGAATTAATCAACAGACGGTATGGGATGTAGCAGCACTGACAGATCAGTTAGATGAACTGGGAGCTACTGTATCAGCACCTACTGGGTAAAGACCAGTCAGAGGCAAAGAAGGAAGTGAAAAAATAAAAATAAGTCGTACAAGGATAATTTGTGATCTGCTACAAGGAGGAATAGACAGAAATGACATAAGCGGTAAACCAATTGCAGAACTTTTTGGAGATGGCAAACTCTGAAAAGCCTAAACATGAAGAGTTCTGAGCTACACCAGCAGCACCGGCCAGTGAGGAAGAAAACACACACTGAGAACAAAAGCCGAGACAACATTTTAATTTTGGGAAAGAGTGGCCGAAAACCAAATCGGGTCATGTCACTAACTGACACTGGGGCAGAAGTAATTTTAATTCATGGACATCCACACAAATTTTCCAGACCGATCATAAATGTAAACGGGTATGTGGGCTCAGACAAACAAGCTAAACTGATCACAGTACGATTAGCCATAGGACAATCACCCCCATTTAAAGCAGCCGTGTTCATTTCAGAATTGCCCGAATATATTCTGAGGTTAGATATTCTCACAGGGAGAACAATACAGATAGAATGGGAACATTTTCTTTTGAGATTTGTAATTAAATGTGTACAGCAGTCAAAGTGTTAATAAAGGGAAAAGTAAATTGGACACCCTTAGAGATTCCTGCACCTGACACACCTGTAAACTTGAAACAGGGGGTCTGCAAGAAACAGTGAAAGAGCTATTGTGAGTAGGAATTATTCAACCTGCAGTCTGCCATTTCAGTTCTCCTGTGTGGCCAGTGAGTAAAGCATATGTTTCATGGAGAATGATAATAGATTATAGATGTTGAAATGCTGACTGCTGCAGTTCCTGATATTGTTACCATCATAGAAGACTTCATGGCTAATGCAGGAGAGTGGCATGCTGTCATCGACAGGGCTAATGCTTTCTTCTCTATTCCGACAGCACCTCAAAGTCAAGATCAGTTAGCATTTACTTGGAAGGACACACAGTACACCCTTCAAGTCCTGCCACAGGGATACCTACACAGCCCTACGCTATGCCATTGACTAGTGGCACGAGACCTGGCTACCTGCCCAATGGTGGAGAAGGTACGACGTTAATGAGATGAATCATCAGTAAACAATGCATGACCTGCTCTGATTACTCACATGGAAAGTTGAGGATGTGCTGTAAATAAGGACAAAGTTCAAGGACTTGTCTGAGAAGTCACATTTCTTAGCATGATGTGCCTCAAAAAGAAATTGACTCTTTGCATAAGTTACAGGCACCAACTAATAAAAAAGAAGCTCAATCATTTGAGGAACTAATGGATTTCTGGAGAGCTTCTGTGCCACCTTTGGGACTGATTTTAAGACCCATACGTGATGTTGTAAAGACAAAGGAACAGTTTGAATGGACAGAAAAACAACAAACTGCCTTTGAGGCAACTAAAGAAGCCTCAGTCCAACACCAAGGACTGGGACCTTGAAAACCTAATTTACCTTTTGAACTTGAGGCCACAGAGCAGAACAACATTGCTACATGGAGCTTGTGGCCAAAGCACGGCAGTGAAAGAGTTCCCATAGGCTTTTGGAGCCGACAGCTGACTGGATCTCAGACTAAGTACACACCACTTGAAAAGCAGCTCCTTAACGGACTTAAGTCATTTAATTCTAGCATATGGAGTGCCAGAAGAAACTCAAAGTGATCAAGGAAGCCAATTTACTGGGAGAGACTTACAAGAGTGGAGTCAAGGAGCAGGAATTCAGTGGACTTGGCATATTCCTTATCACCCACGAGCAGCAGCACTTATTGAGAGAACGAATGGCCTCTTGAAAGAACAAATTAAAAAACTAATGGGGCACAATCATCTGAAAGGCTGGAATAAAGTTTTATAGCAGGCCTTGTTTAACCTCAATAAGCGTCTGTTGGCGGGATCCACACCATTTTGAGACATCAAAATGCAGGAGGAGAGCCGCCCATGTGTGCCCTTCGCCTGACAACAATTAGTCCACTAGCCAACAATGAATAAACTGTGACAGGCTTAGTGGTTAAGGCACCTAAGTCTCTTAATATTAAGGCAGACACATCAGAAAAGCTAAGCTTGGGGATAACAGGTCAGTGGCCAAAGGAATGGGAGGTCAGAATAAATACTGAAGTGCTGGTGGCAGATGAATGTTTAACAGGGACTTTAGATATCAGCTGAAATGAATGGCATTTAGTGTTAGAAAACCAAACCAGTCAAGACGTGCAAAGAGCTGAAGGAAAGGCCACATGGAAACTCCACATAGTGAAAGTCACAGCTGTTCTAGTCAGTACTGAGGAGAAATCAGAGGGAAGGTATGGCTGTTAACTCGAGGGTAAAAGATTAGGGCAGGAGAAATAATGGCTACTGGGCGAGGAGACACGAGAATGGCTCTTTAAACAGGCGGACTGAGGGGTGGGAGTGAAGTGCAGTGGCGCCCTCTAGTGGGCACTCTACATATTACACACATGGGAAAGATCAGCAGTCTGGGTGTACAATGTATTATAAAAGAATAAAGTAAAAACACAAGAATAAAACACCAGAAACAATTAGTTTTAGATGTAATATTTAGAGTGTTTAAGTTTGAACTGAATTAAAAGTGCAAAAGAGTGACCCGATCACACAGTCACATGACTTTCAGAGCTGACAGAGGAGCTGATTCTTCTGTAGACAAACTGCACCCTCTAGTGGCCACTCTCAGTTAAACATGCGATGGTCCAGCCAGTGCTTAACAACACTGACTTGGCCCCAGAGCCTTCAGTATTTCTGTCCTATTTCTAAATTGTCATTCCTCTCTAAACTCTAAATGGCTGCTGTCTTTTCTTGGTAATGATAATAAAACAGAGTTGTTATAGTCGGCGTTGAGAGCTTTTCATAGCACTGAGTCTGCTATTGTGAAGTTTACTAAAGACAACAGAAATCAAGTAGACAATCAAAGATGGACAATCAGAGAAATGGACAAGGAGTCAGTCAGCTTCATGCTTTGCATTTGTGTTTATTTGACATTAATGGACATTCTCTTTAGTTCTTCTTTCTTGGTTATGATTGGTCTGGTTGGTCCTTTAGGACTACAAGAGAAAAAGACAACTGGTCAAATGAGTAGAAGAAGAAGACAGGCTGTGACTTTTTATAGATGGCTTTGTAGAATCTGAAGTGAGTTCTGTGACCTCTGAATTAATAGAAAGTGAGGAGAGTGAAGGCCTTGAGCAGCGTCTGACCAAACAGCTGGCAAAGGTGGCCAGTATTCATGGGGGTTTGTAAAAGGACCCACCTTTTTACTTCAAATTATTTAATTTAGTGATTACAATAAGAGGAAGTTGAAACTAAAATACAGGTTTTCAGGACTGGAACATCATCTCTCCTCCATCTCATGCCACACCTGTGCGATCCTCACATATTTTTATGCCTGCAAACCAATGAATCCTCCCTCCATCAAGTCAAACATTTGTTTCTGTCACCCACAGATGCTTACCAAGTTAAAGAAGTCCTGAAAGATCATCCTCAATACGTTGGTGATCTTTAAAATCCTTATCCTCTTGCCCCTCCATATACACTGTAAGGAGTAAACACAGGTGACAGATCAGCAGTGCATTTCCATCCCTGTCCTTCTCTGCTCTTCTGTCTAGTTGTATGACAGCTGGCCTAGTAGACATTACATTTTGTTCTGACCACATAAAGCAGCACATTCTACAGGCCTGGACCGAATGTCATGTCCACCATAGAAGACTCCTACCTGGTCCTAAAGGAACCTCTGGGTGTAAACATCACTTAAAGAGCAGGCTGTCATTAAAGCTTCGTCCCATCAGACCTCACTTACCTGCTTGCTGTGCCCATCACAGTATGGAGGCTCAGGTTGTCTCCATCAGAGCTCATGGCTCTCCACACACACACATTGTATGGACATCAGATATTCAACTGTCCTGTCATTCTCATATTGTATGTTAAAGGTTTAGAGATAGAACTGAATTTAGAATGATGAAATGAGAAAAGTCTTTTTTAGGATTATTTTTTTTTATAATAAAATTAATAAACACAAAAAGAAGGGACGGAACGGTGGCACAGTAGTAGCACTGCTGCCTCGCAGTTAGGAGACCTGGGTTTGCTTCCTGGGTTCTCCCTGTGTGGAGTTTGCATGTTCTCCCCATGTTTGTGTGGTTTCCTCACACAATCCAAAGACATGCAGGTTAGGTGCATTAGCGATTCTAAATTGTGCCTGGTGTGTGTGTGCCCTGCGGTGGGCTGGTGCCCTGCCCGGGGCTTGTTTCCTTGTGCCCTGTGTTGGCTGGGATTAGCTCCAGCAGACCCCTGTGACCCTGTAGTTAGCATATAGCAGGTTGGATAATGGATGGATGGATGGACAAAGAGAGAAGTTCACCTTTGACAAAACACCAACCTTACAACACCGGATTGACCACAACTGCCATTAAATCAAAAGCACAAAAACACTTCAAAGCTGAAGACCCTCTGACTCTGAGACCCCTGCTCTGGAGGTTTGTGAATATTTAATGAAAGGAAAAAAGTCAAAGAGATAGAAACTAAAGGAGGAGTAAAGGGAGGGAGGAACATCTTGTAATAACACAACCACTGATTCTGAGGAATTGAAGGCACCTGGAAACAAGAATCATTACTTGTAGGAGACAACCAGGATAATGAAACAAGACGACAAAGTAGAAGGCGTCTTAAACGCTCCTAAAAGGTTCAAGATGGAAGTCACAAAAATACCTTAGAGACACCAAAGAAGGAACGCAGTTTCCTTAGAGATTCTTCGGTCTCTGCCTGCATCACAGGATCGATGATTAGGTCTGTGCCTCAGAAAACAAAAGAAGATTATCTGTGTGACTCCTGACTGGTGGTCTCACTCCAGTGGTGATGAAGGGTCCTGACAGATCAGTGCTGGGGCACATTAAACAGAACATTCCAGAGAGTCCTGATCTTCTCCAGTTTCTATATTGTCATGACTGCTCCACTGAGAATGTCATATCCCTTGCTCTTCATACCTCCCTGGCACATACTGATAATTATTATTCCTTATTATTTGGATGACACCTTTATATGACTTACAATATTTGAGATATAACTGGTCATTTCTTTTGGTTTTCCCAATTGGAGTGAAAGCAGGTGAAGTGACTTGCTCGTGGTCACAAAGTGTGAGCAGCAGGAATTGAACTTACGGTCTTAGAGATTGAAGTCTTGCCCGCTACGCCACATTGCCTACAAGCTGTTATGGCAGACAAACAAACCCCTCAGTTTAGGACTTGATGCCACTGCAGTTGACTTCTGGACTTTGTAACCAACAGACCTCAATGTGTGCGACTGGCAGCGTCACGTCCTCCACGCCGGCCCTCCACAGGGTAGTGTGCTGAGATATAAACTGGTCAGGTCTGAGCTGAGAAAAGATGTGTGTGATGTGAATGAGATGGTGAGTAGATGAGTGTCCAGGATCAATGATAGGGTGTGTTAGTTAAGGGGTACACGTGTATGTGTCTGTGTCTGTGTGTGTGTGTGTCTGTGTGTCTGTGTGTGTCTGTCCTTGTTACAGCTGAGTCTGGTCAAAGAGCTTTGGCTCTGAGAATTCCGACACAGGAGGTCTTATCAATTTGATGACAACTGATATTAAGTGAAGAGATGTAATCAGGCTAACCAGAGACAGTTCAACATCAGGAGAAGAGACCCTGGAAGCCCCCTTAACACAAGTCAGAATGGACATCTCTCACCAAATCATCCCACCAATATTCAGAACAGTTGGCAGACAAGTGATGTGGTGCTATGCCAGTATGGAGAGGGGGACATGAGGTCAGATCACTAAGTGATGCATTTCTAGACAGGAACAACATTCATTTGGATTGATTTTATAAAAATGGGGAGGATTAGAAAAACAAACACCAGACGTATAGAGAAAATATTATAGAAAATATTAAAGAACTTGAAGGTGACAGCACAACCCTGAATTCTGTTTAGCCAGGAGTGGTTGTGTTTTCATGTGCCTGTTAGATGCCTGGCAGCAGCATTTGGGATGAGCTGAAGATGAGCAAACCGATGACCGATTAACTCCAATGCATAACGAGTTTCAATAGTCAAGCCAAGAAGAGAGAAATGCATGAACTGGTGCTTCAAAATCATCTACAGAAGGAAAGCTAATCTAAGAAAACCTGAGCTAATACACTGAACTGATAGAAACAGTCTTTAACAATGGAGTTCATTTGTTTGTCAGATTTGAGAATATTATTAATGACCTGAGCCCTTCCATTCCTTGTATACTCACAGACTGCTCAAGACAGAAGAAGAGGATGTCATGGTCAGCTGTATCAAATGCTGCAGTTGGATCTAACAGCAATAAGACGGCAGGATCCACAGAGTCACTTATTAAAATGAGATCATTTAGAATCCTTAGAAGTGCAGACTCCGTGCTGTGGTGTGTGTTAAAATCAGACTGAAATACTTAGAAAATGCCATTTTCATTTAAGAAAGTTTGCAGCTGTAGAAAGACAAACTTCTCCAGAATTTTAGAATGAAGGGACAACATGGAAATGAGTCTGAAGTTTGACAAGTCTGTGAAGTTCAGATTTGCTTTTTTTAATTAATGGCTACACCACAGCATGCTTACAGAAGACTGGGACTGAACCAGTCTGAAGACATCTGTTTATAATGTTCATAATGCCAGGCCTGACCACTTCAGAAACATCTTTAAGAATACGAGTGGACAAGTTGTGGGATTAAGGTGACTCATTATTTCTACCAAGAGAAGGAGAGATACAGGCTCAAAGTGTAGACGTAGGAGGGACAGACGGGTCACCAACAGAGGGTGTCAAGTGAGATCTCATGTTAGCAATTTTAGGAACAAAAAATTGGAGAAAATCCTTGCAGACTGCTGGTGTCATGTCAGGCCATATAGGAACACAATAGTGTTTATAATGTTAAATAAAACTCTACGACTATGACAGTTATTTGAAATAATATCTGAAAAGTACTTTATCCTATCAGATTTGACAGCTTTCTGATAATTAGATTAACTGTTCTTTAGAATATCAAAGGACACCTGAACTTGTCTTTTTCCACTTGCGCTCTGCTCGCCTACATGCCCACCTCAGGGTGTGACTGGCATCATTTAACTATGACTCAGGTTTACATTTTGAGTGCTTGACTTTACACAGAACAACAGAGTCTAAAATGTTAGAACAAGTGTCATTAAACAGAGTGACAAGACCACCGGAGCTCAGCTGACGTGGGGGAATCACACGGCATCCATAAAAGCCACAGAGAATTTACTAGTAATGGTGGAGTTCACTATGTGAGAGCAGCGAGTCTCAACACTAATGTTGATTGTTTGGCAAGTAAAGAAGCTTCAGTTATAACCGTCATGTGAACAGAAAAGCAAACACCACCGATATCACTGTTACAGATGAGTAAACTACACGATAAAACAACGACTAATGTGTGTCCATGATCATGTGCTGGGCCTCTCACAGACTGAACAAGATTTAAAGAGTCAGTGAGGTTTAAAAAGTCTTTAACTAGGGTTTACTCAGGCAGCACACATTAAATCCCCAAGAATTAAAAATCTGTCATAATTTGGTGTAATTCCTGTCAGAAACTCAGAGAACTCACATATAAAATCCTTGTTAAATTTTGTAGGCTGATACACCTCTGCACACAACACAGGACAGAGCGGTCCATTTGAAACAACTGTAATTCAAAGCTGGAGTAACTGTCTGTTTTCAGTTGGCGACAGTAATAACGGCTTTTAAATATTCTCGCTAATCCAACCCCCTGACCAGCAGACTGAGGGGAACTAAAAACACTGACATTCGGGGGTACTAATTCAGTGAAAGCGGTTAACTCACAGACAGGTAGCCATGTTTCAATCACAAATCAAAAATCTAATCCTTGTGAGGTGAAGAAATCTTTTAAAATAAATGTTTTGTTAGCTAGGGATCGAGCACTTACTAGAGCTATCGTCATTAGAATCAATTTGCTGGATGACAAAGGTTCAGAGAATCCACTCCACCCCTTCAGAGATGTGGCGATCGCCAACAGAGGAGCTGAATATGGTGGCTTGAAACAACAGACAGGATCCATTTATACAAATGTTCCAGGGAGCGCCATGAGATGAAAACATAAGCTGAACCTTAGTGAGGATCAATCACCGGAGAAGATGGCAGGTAAGATTTAAGCCCCACGAGTAGGCGCCCACACTTTCCTCATCTTCTATGATGCTTCCTTCAGGACAATAGACAGGGCTTACGGCATAAGTACGCCGGTACATCTAGCAGAAAAGATGGAGGGCAGGTACTCTGACTTGCATGATTGTAATTAAAGTTTTGTCAATTGTCAATCTTATGTTTAAAAGAGACTGACAATCATAGACCATTAAAGAAAATACTTTGTGAGTTAAAAAAAGATGTAAACAGGGCATTCAAAAACCAAAACGAACACAGACTCAGACAGAGCCATCTTAGGTTTAGCCAAGACATCTACACAATGTGTATTTCTGATCAATCGTCTGAAGTCCTACACTAATCTGGACATTACATGGTGATTCCACAACCCTTCATCATGTCTTGTTTTGATTCATTTATATCCAGTTAATCTTGTGAGAAGCAAAGGAAACTCATTTTAGGACATGTTTGATGTCTGCCATAGCATTACTGAAAAGTAATATAATATCATCTGCACTGAAAGAAATTTCATGTAGAGGATATGAAAGAATTAGAAAAATCACATTATATTGATGTCCAGCTACAGACAAAGGCTCAAGGGAGAGTGGACATCTTTGACAAGATCACTTGAATATGACGTATGACCACAGAGGAAGGAGGACTAATTCAGGTTAATAAAATATCTTTAAAAACCCTATGATATCAGCTGCTACGGTGGGCTGCCCTGCTCGGGTTTGTTTCCTGCCATGTGCCCTGTGTTGGCTGGGATTGGCTCCAGCAGACCCCCCTGACCCTGTAGTTAGGATATAGCGGGTTGGATGATGGATGGATGGATGATGTCAAGCTGACCACAGAAAAGCTGATTTTAGTCATCATAACTTTTTCTCAGCAACCAAAAACAAAAGTGTGGCAGGATATCTGAAGTGAGGTGATGCCTTTATGGTGTGGAGCACTCGCTCTGATCATCTGAGAACATTTAATATAATTTAATTAAAGTACCTTGGTTCAGATGGGACAATTTATTAATAAAAAAGTACAATATTTACCACTCATGTCACATGAATATTTTGTCACAATGTAAGACCCCTGCCATGACTCAGCAGTAAAGTGGTCTCATGTTCAAGACAGAAGGTACTGAGGGCTACCAATGAAGCATCTGACGCTCACGGCTGGACAGCTGATCTCAAAAAGCTCCTCAACATTTAGTCAGAATTCCCTCAAGTTCAGGGTTTGCTGTTATTCATGGCAGGGAGTGTTAGATTTGAATATTTTAGAGGAATTTTGGCATCAACTAAAGAATCTGCTTGCTTTGTTTTTACTGCAAGTTAACATCAGAAACAAAGGAAATTATGTTTATAAGAGATGATAACCATTGTGATGAAAATAATAGCAGGACCAGGAACAGAATTCTGCAATGATTTCTATAATGGGATTAAATTGTAAACATGGCTATAAAAAACAATTACTGAAAAATACTAGAAGATGAAAAAATGAAAAGACAAATGGAAAGAACAGTAAAGTGACGGGTTTGGGTCATAAATGAGTAATCAATCACAGTGCAACAACGTCAAGCAAATTTCAAAGTCCAGAAAAGAAAGCTGAATGATCCTAACACTAAATTCTTCATGTACCACTAAACAGAAATGAAAGATTGTAAATAAATTTGACTGATAACTCAGATGCTGAACTGAGCAGAAGTCAGTGTGTTTTATGTAAACAGAGCAATGACAAAGAAAACGGCAGCCGTGTTTATTAAAAAGACGATAGAAAACAGCGGCACCCACTGCTATCTCCGAATAAATAAAAAACAACACAGAAAAAGTTAATAATAATAATAATACATTTTATTTATATAGCGCCTTTCCCATGCTCAAGGCACTTCACAGAGTTTAAGAAAGAACGTCAGGGTATACAGTATATAGCATTGTACTAAACCAGATAAATAAATAAAGAAGAGTAAGAAAGTAAATTCAGAGAAAGCCTAACAGACAACATAATTGATGATCTCACACACACACACAGGTGACATGAACATCTTGACATGGAGGTAAACTGAGAGAAGGGTAATAAAGTCAAGTAGAGCTAAAAGCCTTCCTGAACAGATGAGTTTTAAGTTGTTTTTTAAAAGAATTCATGGAGTCAGCTGACCTGATTAATTTCGGTAGGTCATTCCAGAGTCTGGGCACTCGCTATACAGCTGAAGGCCCTGCTGTCACCCATGGAGTGTAGATTAGTGTGGGGCACAACAAGATGGCCAGAATCAGAGGACCTTAGTGGGCAGACAGGCACATAGTGATGGAGAAGGTCACTGATGTAGTTTGGCACGAGGTTATTTAAGGCTTTGTAGGTTATTAGTAGGATTTTATATTCGATTCTGTAAGACACAGGGAGCCAGTGAAGATGGAGCAGGATGGTGTGATGTGCTCGCTGCTGCTGGTTCGAGTAAGGACTCTTGCAGCCGAGTTTTGAATAAGCTGGAGCTGTGATATAAGATTAGAAGGGGCACCTGCCAGCAGCGAGTTACAATAGTCAATGTGGTTTGTGATAAAAGCTGGACAAGTTTCTCAGCATTAGAGAAGGAGAGAAAGGAGCAAACATCGTACATGTTACGGAGGTGAAAGTAAGAAAGTTTCTTAATGTGATTTATGTGAGTGGAATAAGAAAGGGAGGAATCAAAAATGACACCAAGATTCTTTGCAGTAGAGGCAGGTCTGATGAGATCACCGCCAAGATGGACTGGGAAGGAGCTCATTTTATTAAGTTGCACTTTAGTCCCAATTTGCAGGAGTTCAGTTTTGTTGCAATTTAAGTTTAAAGAGTTCTGTTCCATCCAGGTTTTAATTTCACTGAGGCAGGTTGTGAGCTGAGAAAGCTCTGATGAAGTTCCACTTTTAACATTGAAATAAAGTTGAGTATCGTCTGCATAAAAATGATAACCCAGTCCATAGCTATGAATAATATGGCTAAGGGGAAGCACATAAATACAGAAGAGAAGAGGGCCGAGGACAGAGCCCTGAGGAGCTCCTTGTATGACTGGCGCTGAGCTGGATCTGCTGTTACCAAGACTAACAAACTCTTGCCTATCAGTCAGATAGGACTTGAACCACTGGAGGGCAGTGCCAGAGATACCCAGCATGTTCTCCATTCTGGACAGTAGAATGTCATGTCTGACCTGAGTGTCAAATGCTGCACTGACGTCTAACAGAATTAATATGCTGGTTTGTTCAGAGTCTGCTGCCATAAGCAAATCATTGGTTACCCGTAGCAGAGCAGTTTCACAGCTGTGCTGCGCCCTGAAACCAGACTGAAAGGGTTCCATCATGTAAGTAGTTACAACTTACATAAACACAGAGCAGGGTAATGTCTGGGACCTGCAGATATTTCTTATATGAAGGATTAAATGTGTTTCTTCAGGATGGAAGTGAATTGAGCTTTAACAGGCGAGATTTAGAAATTCTATTCTTTGTTACACACTTGATGGCACACATCTTCCAAATCTGCTGCCTTAGCTTCAAGGGAAGAAGTGTTTTCCAGTGTGGTGTAATTTAAAGTAGAGATTAAAGGATCAAATTGATTGTGATGAGTCCCTTGATAGCCTCACACACGACAGAAAGATCAGTGAAGGAACTGACAGAAATCCTCCAGCAGCACATCCTCTGATTCTACTCATCTGAAAGCTCTTACAGCTCTGAGTGATTTCTCCTCAGCATCAATAGGAGAGTCAGATATCTGAAAAGTAAAAACAAACAAACAGTGAAACTTTAGAAATTAGAAAATTGGACTTCAGACAAACTGCTGTTGAAAAGTAAGGAGAAGAAATTTACCAACAGGAAACCTGCAGAAAATAAGATTTTACAGACATATTTCAGTACAAAAGATCAGAACTAACAGAAGCCATCGCCATCGAGCACAGGCACAGCAGAACCAGCAAGGGGCGAGTCTCATCATCATGGTGGTGGTGGTGCTGACGTTGAGACGTCTGTTCAGGACAGCAGCGACAACGCCCTGTATATCTGATAAGGTGGGGTGGGCCAGTTTTACACGGTGGTCATGACATCTTCTGGAGTGGAAAGCAAATTCAAATCAGATCTCATTTGTCATTGAAGAAGAAAAGAAGAAACTGCAATCAAATCACAAGCCCTAAAGGTCAAGTGTCCAGCTTTAAATAGCCTGTGTGGTCAGACAAAAATTACAAATTCTTGCATCAGATGATTGCCTAATAATTCAGCACAGGAATCATTCTGTTCATAAGTCACCGTGTTAAACCTAAAGACCATCAGTTGTAATGTAATGTAAGCCTGAAATGTTTTACCCAAACACAATGGAAGAGCAGAATAAAATGCCATAGTATTCATATCGTAACATAGCCCCCCTTCTAGGGCACTGACTCTGAACAAGCCATCAGGTTTGAGGGGAAAGCGAGCCTGAAAACTCAACAGCAGATGAGAGGACCTGAGCCTCAGAAGAACAAATCAACAAATGACCTTCCAGACCAAAACCCTTCTGATGCACAAGGTCCTCCACCATTGAAGCCCACTGGTAGACTCAGTAATGCTTTGGATTTCATTTCCTGTCAATTCAATTCTTTATTTCTTTCTGATGCTCTTCATTCAGTGCAGACACAGAGCTCAGTAACAAGTGACAAGTAAAATACGAATACTAACTTTACAAATGACTGATTACATAAAGAGCACAAATAAAGACTCTGATCTGTTTAAACAAAGTCATTTGAAACTGATGACCATAACTGGAGTCCATCACTATCAGTCCATTAATTCATTGTTGAATGACACTTAAAGGGGACATTCCCTGCTGGGACCCTGATGGTGTCACGGCCCTCTTTCTTGATTTATCTAACATGTCACATCCCCAAAGTCTTACACTACATGACCAACTCTGCTGGCATTTCAATTATGGAGGTGCTAAATTTTTAGGCATTGAAAATATTTGGCCAAAACTAACAGAAAAGGCACATTTTAGGTCAAAAGAGTAAAAAGTCAGATATGTGGCTGAATGTGTGACGCTGTTTGAAAACATTTGAGATCCACAGTCACAAACAGCACCTCCTGTTCTACAGGGAGTGACAGACACGTCACACTGCCGAGGACTGTGGTGGTCTGTTTAAGTCATCGTGATGTATGGTGAGAATCTACAAAGAGCTACAAAAGAAAAAGAAAATGGAAAAATGAAGGGAGAAGAAGAAAGAGAGAAAGAGAGGGGATCATAGTGGGAGGAAAGGAACTGACTGGGACAGCAAGCAGCGACATTCATGAAGTTGAACTTAAGAAGCAAAATGAATCACAGACAAGGAATGGACACCACGACAAGCTCACTCCATTTATGATTTGTTACTGTTTTTCTTATTTTCAGTTTTTTAAAAAAAAATTCTTTTCTAAAAAATAATAAAATGATTACAATTTAATAAAAAAGCATGAATCTAAATGAAATTCATTTAATTTAGTCTTTAATCAATGACACAAAAACAAATCTGTAAATAATAATAATAAAAAGAGATTTGACTTCTTTTATTATTTAATTTGACTTTGGCTGAGAATTTTCATTTTGCTGCTCTACTTGTTTTATTAACTTGTACTGGTGATCTGTTTGCTCATCAGCAGCTATTGATGAACAACAGAAAATATACAAAGCATACAAAATGAAATAACCTCTGACATGAAAGACGACTTTTAGGGTTAACTCTGTGACTCTTCAACAGAATGTTTCTTACTCATAATAATTACACACTCGTCTGATGTCAGAATTTGTCATTTTCTTCTGAACGCACAGCCTATAGAAAGCTGAACACCTGAACTTCAGGGCTTGTGATTTGGTTGACGTTTTCTGTACTTCATCTTCTTCCATTGCAAACGAGGTCTGATATGAATTGACTTTCCACCCCAGAAGACGTCATGACCACCGTGTAAAACTGGGCCGCGCCCGCCTGATCTGCAATATAAGGAGGTGCTGCTGCTGACCTGAACAGACGTCTGAGCGTCAGCCCACCGCCATGATGAGATTCACCGCCCTGCTGGTTCTGCTGTGCCTGTGCTCGATGGAGATGGCTTCTGTGAGTTCTCACTTAATGACATTTACAGTTAGGTCCATAAATATTTGGACAGAGACAACTTTTTTCTAATTTTGGTTCTGTACATTACCACAATGAATTTTAAATGAAACAACTCAGATGCAGTTGAAGTGCAGACTTTCAGCTTTAATTCAGTGGGGTGAACAAAAAGATTGCATAAAAATGTGAGGGAACTAAAGCATTTTTTAACACAATCCCTTCATTTCAGGGGCTCAAAAGTAATTGGACAAATTAAATAACTGGAAATAAAATGTTCATTTCTAATACTTGGTTGAAAACCCTTTGCTGGTAATGCCAGCCTGAAGTCTTGAACTCGTGGACATCACCAGATGCTGGGTTTCCTCCTTTTGAATGCTCTGCCAGGCCTTTACTGCAGCGGCTTTACGTTCAGTTGCTGTTTGTTTGTGGGCCTTTCTGTCTGAAGTTTAGTCTTCAACAAGTGAAATGCCTGCTCAGTTGGGTTAAGATCAGGTGACTGACTTGGCCATTCAAGAATTTTCCACTTCTTTGCTTTAATAAACTCCTGGGTTGCTTTGGCTGTATGTTTTGGGTCATTGTCCATCTGTATCATGAAACGCCCCCGCCCAATCAATTTGACGTCATTGAGCTGGATTTGAGCAGACAGTATATCTCTGAACACCTCAGAATTCATTCGGCTGCTTCTGTCCTGTGTCACCTCATCAATAAAAACTAGTGTCCCAGTGCCACTGGCAGCCATGTACGCCCAAGCCATCACACTGCCTGACTCCACAGTGTTTTACAGATGATGAGCTGTTCCACGCCTTCTCCATACTTTTTTCTTGCCATCATTCTGGTAGAGGTTGATCTTGGTTTCATCTGTCCAAAGAATGTTTTTCCAGAACTGTGCTGGCTTTTTAGATGTTCTTCAGCAAAGTCCAATTTAGCTTTTCTGTTCTTGAGGCTTATGAGTGGCTTTCACCTTGTAGTGCACCCTCTGTATTTACTTTCATGCAGTCTTCTCTTTATGGTAGACTTGGATATCAAAACGCCAACCAAGCCCTGAAGAGTGTTGTTCACTTGGTTGGCTTCTGTCACCTGCATGGAGAGCTCCTTTGACCGCATGGTGTCTGTTCACCGCAAAATCCTCCACATGCAAGCACCACACCTCAAATCAACTCCAGGCCTTCTATCTGCTTTAATGATAAGACATAACGACGGACTTGAACACACCTGCCCATGAAATAGCCTTTGAGTCAATTGTCCAATTACTTTTGAGCCCCTGAAGTGAAGGGATTGTGTTAAAACAATGCTTTAGCTGCTTCACATTTTTATGCAATCGTTTTGTTCAACCCACTGAATTAAAGCTGAAACTCTGCACTTCAACTGCATCTGAGTTGTTTCATTTAAAATTCATTGTGGTAACGTACAGAACTAAAATGAGAAAAAAGTTGTCTCTGTCCAGATATTTATGGACCTAACTGTATACACAAATACGTCTACAAAACCTTTTTTTTGCAGGTTCCCTGTTAATAATTTTCTTCCTTGTACTTTTAAACAGCAGTTCAGCTAAATTCTGTTTTCTACTTCCTAAAGTCTCCTCAGACTCTGATTCTTATTTTTCAGATTTCTGACTTTCCAGCTGACTCGTTTGGTGAATCGCCTTCAACCATAAAAGCTGTGAGAGCTGGTGAGGTGAGGTGAGTAGAATCAGAGGATGTGCTGCTGAAGGATTTCTGTC
>NC_053155.1:6210602-6237061 GCF_016835505.1 Polypterus senegalus | reverse complement strand
TTTTTTTGAACAATGACAAAGAAAATGTTGTGCAATGTCCATTACAGGTAACGTTGTATTGGTGTACGTGACATGGCTGATGTTTACGCTCAACACAATACTAAATTGTGGCACCAGTATTGCTGTTTGAGAAGAAATAAATTAACAACTATGTGATATCAAAGTGAGCCAACCTACAGGTGTGAGTGACACAGAGGACAGGCAGGCATCCTGCTAGACAACGACATGACTTAAAGTGGAAGGGGCCAGGGATTCATGGAAGGGATTTTCTTGATGTGCATCCCTCGGGGGTCCCCTGGTGCCAAAAGGCTGCTGTCAGTGGAGGACCACAGGTTCCTAAACAACACAGAAGAACTCCACACAAGTCATGCTGGGTAATGAGAAGCTGTGCTGGGTAGAGTATAAAAGGAGCCCACCAGCCTCCCCAACTCTCACCCTGACAAGGCTGCACTTCCCATAAAACCCTGTGGGCAACAGTCAGCTGGAGGAGGAAGAAGAGGAGAAGGTTTACTGTTTGTTTGGTGTTGGCTGAGTTTCATTGTGTTTAGTGCTTATTGGAGTAAAAATATCCATTATTTGAACCTGTGATTGGATTAGACGTTATTGGATCTGGGGTTTGAGCTTCAGTGATACCCCCTACTGGTTACATAGAACATGACAACAATTTCTTTATAACTATGCTTAATAAAGAAGATGGTGACATACAAAGCACAAGTTAACGTCCGGGACTTGCAGATAAAAAATCCTTGTATGAATTCAGCTTTAACTGTCGAGGTTTAGAACTCCTGTGTTTTATCAGGCATTTGATAAATTATGTTGTTGGACTTAAGTGCAGCATTTGACACCATTGACCATTCTATTTTACTGCACAGGCTAGAAAACGATGTTGGGCTTACAGGCCCGTGCTGCTTGGTTCAATACTTATTTATCAAATCGATTCCAGTATGTACAGAAATGTGCAGACAGTACCCCATCATTATACACAGAAGTTCAATATGGTGTCCCGCAGGGCAAATAACAGTGGGAGGTCAAGCTTTTAGTTACAGGGCCCCTAAACTGTGGAATGGTCTTCCTGCTTCCATAGAGATGCCTTCAGTCTCAGCCTTTAAATCCCGGCTGAAGACTCACTACTTCAGTTTAGCATATCCTGACTAGAGCTGCTGATTAACTGTACATACTGCATATCTGTTGTTAGTTATTAGCACTATAACATAAGTAACATGATAATTATATTTGAATACTAACCCTCACCTATTCTGTTTCTTTTCTCGGTACCCAAATGTGGCAATTGGTGCCACGGCCCACCTACCAAGTTGTTTGCCTGCCTATGGTAAAGTCATCCCTGATGGTGGATCACAGGAATCATGGGAAAGAGGGTCCTTTCATGAGAACAGCGTTTCAGCCGTGGCATGGCCAAATGGGGAGGCAGCTAGATGGATGAGGTCTCCAGGACTCTAAAAATATCCAAACCTAATTATGTCATATCATCTACTGTTAAATCGTACTTCTAAAATTTTTATTATTATGCTGTCTTAAGGAATTGTTCTGTTCTGTGTATTGTATTGTATTGACCCCCTACTTTTTGACACCCACTGCACGCCCAACCTACCTGGAAAGGGGTCTCTCTTTGAACTGCCTTTCCCAAGGTTTCTTCCATTTTTCCCTACAAGGTTTTTATTGGGAGTTTTTCCTTGTCTTCTCAGAGAGTCAAGGCTGGGGGGCTGTCAAAAGGCAGGGCCTGTTAAAAGACCATGCGGCACTTCCTGTGTGATTTTGGGCTATACAAAAATAAACTGTATTGTATTGTATTGTATTGATGGCACACTTGTTCTAAAGCTACTACCTTACCTTTGAGTGAGAAAATGGATTTTAGTTTATTTTTATTTAGTCGAGATTTAAGAGATTAAATTGTTTGTGATGAATCCCCTGATTGTCTCTCACATGACAGAAGGACCAGAGACAGAATTGACAGAAATCGTCCAGCAGCACATCCTCTAATTCTACTCACCTCACCTCACCAGCTCTCACAGCTTTTATGGTTGAAGGCGATTTCTCCTCCAGGTCAGCTGGAAAGTCAGAAATCTGAAAAATAAGAATCAGATTCTGATGAGACTTTAGGAATTAGAAAATAGAATGCAGCTGAACTGCTGTTTAAAAGTACAAGGAAGAAAATTATTAACAGGGAACCTGCAAAAAAAAGGTTTTGTAGACGTATTTGTGTATACAGTTAGGTCCATAAATATTTGGACAGAGACAACTTTTTTCTAATTTTGGTTCTGTACATTACCACAATGAATTTTAAATGAAACAACTCAGATGCAGTTGAAGTGCAGACTTTCAGCTTTAATTCAGTGGGTTGAACAAAAAGGTTGCATAAAAATGTGAAGCAGCTAAAGCATTGTTTTAACACAATCCCTTCATTTCAGGGGCTCAAAAGTAATTGGACAATTGACTCAAAGGCTATTTCATGGGTAGGTGTGTTCAAGTCCGTCATTATGTCTTATCAATTAAGCAGATAAAAGGCCTGGAGTTGATCTGAGGTGTGGTGCTTGCATGTTAAAGATTTTGCGGTGAACAGACAACATGCGGTCAAAGGAGCTCTCCATGCAGGTGAAAGAAGCCATCCTTAAGCTGCGAAAAGAGAAAAAACCCATCCGAGAAATTGCTACTATATTACGAGTGGCAAAATCTACAGTTTGGTACATCCTGAGAAAGAAAACAAGCACAGGTGAACTCAAGCTTAGCGCCAAAAAGACCTGGGGCCTCATGTATAGCGCCGTCGTAGAACTCGCACTATAACATGGCGTAAGCACAAAAGCGAAATGTGCTTACGCACAGAAAAATCCAGATGCAGGAATCTACATGCGTGCATCCAACTTCCACGTTCTTCCGCTACATAAATCCCGATCAGCGTGAAAATTAACGCTCGTGCACGCGCATTATGTAACGCCCCAAATCCTCCCAGAATTACGCCTATTTGAATATGCAAATCAATATAAATCGCCCTTAAGCACAGCCTTCTGTGAAAAGACAATGGGAAAAGCACGGGGGAAAATATAAGAATTTCAGCGAATACCAAGTGGAGGCAAATGAAAAACATACTGTTTGTTCAAATAAACCGTGGTATAATCAACAAAAGGAAGTTGATCGAGTGACATAGCGTGTTGGAGAAACTTGAAAGCTCACATTCACAAATCGCACAGTGCGGAAATAAAAAGAAGTCACATATCAAAGTCGCCGTGAAAGCCGAGTTGTAAGCCCACTGTCTGAGTGTCATATGAAAGCTTATTAGGGTACAGAGAAAAAGCCACACGGTGGGGAAAAAGCACGAAATGTCCACTTCAATCTCGACATTTCCACTTTAATCACGTAGTTTATTTTGTCATTAAAGTAGAACATCATAAAATTCATCTTAAAATTGTTTAATTAACCAGTTTCTAAAATCACATCGTAATTAAAGTAGCACGTTAAATGCTTTGTTTTGTATTTGATTTTCTATGTGTATGAATCACTACTTGCTTCTTAAACCGGCTCTCTTCCTCCAACTGGACACAGAGTCCATTACATTTGTGATATTACAGCTCTCTGAATAACTAAAATACTGAGATGTATACGTGATATCATTTTCATGATGATAGGAGTTAAAGCACGTTATTAAACATGTTTCACTTCAATGAAATAATTTATTGCAGCAGTACTCAGGGGCGGCTCTAAGCTTGTGGTGGCACTGGGCAGAGGAAGAACCGGTGGCTCCTTCGCCCGCTAATGTCATGCACGGTGGATAGCCACGTATGTTGCAGACACTAGCCGCCTTGTGCTCATGACACAAGCATTTAACTTTTGCCGAAATTTGTCGCTGCGTTTTTAGCTGTGTTGTTATTTTATCTTTCTGTTTTATATTCAATATATATTGGCTTAGCCGTCACTGCAGTCAGTGCTTTTCTTTCCCCAAGTAACCGACGCCATACAATCAGCTCTGTAATAGGCGTTAAGCCATCTGTAAGCTTAGCCGATTCTTCAAAACGCGTTTAAAGAACATTGAAATATCTTCGTAGTACATGTTTAATTATTCTATCCTTAAAGACACTCCCAGTGAAGAATATAGATTATTTAAATGAAGTTAAAGTTTTATCTGTATAATTTAACAAACATATTTTGCTGCATTTCACCTTAAAAATGATATCGTCATCATATGTAAATACGCGCTTTATAAAGTGGCTCAGGTTGTGAGATATTATAACTGTAGTGCAAGTTTACAGTGGGGTGATTGTACTTATAAGTACAAACAGTTCTACAAGGAGCACTTGATTGGCTGCATTTAAAGTTCTTGGGATTAAACTGTTTCTGAACCGCGAGGTCCGTACAGGAAAGGCTTTAAAACATTTTGCAGTGGCTGAGGTAGCGTGTCCTTAAAACTGTATACCGATAATTCTCTTTCCGATCAGCTGCTGCTGTGATTCACACTCAGATACAGTGATATAAATACTCCGAGTCGTGCAGTGAGAGAAATATGGAAAAAGATGATCCGCTGTGGCAACTCATAACGGGAGGAGCTAAAAGAAGAAGAAGAAGAAGAAGGTGCAGTGAGAGTAACAACGCTAAAGCAGTTATGGTATTTGGAATACTATGGCTGTTCCCTGGACCATTATATTGTTACGAGTTAATTACAATCAGATGCATTACACTAATAAACAATATGCGGTTAGTTTCTGTGTATTTATAAAGCCGCGTCATGAAAATAATGAGTAATCACACAAGAACAGTAGCACTGCTTTGACGCTGGGTGCCGCCAATTTGCAAAACCAAGCGAAGAACTTGCGTACGACAAGGCATGAGGTACTGTGGAAAAGTGTGTGGCTTTACGCCAAGTGTAGGTTTTATACATCGCAATTTGAACGTGGAAAAGTTCTTACGCAACATTTCTGTGCGTACGCACCATTTATACATGAGGCCCCTGGACGTCCACGGAAGACAACAGTGGTGGATGATCACAGAATCATTTCCATGGTGAAGAGAAACCCCTTCACAACAGCCAACCAAGTGAACAACACTCTCCAGGGCTTGGTAGGCGTATCGATATCCAAGTCTACCATAAAGAGAAGACTGCATGAAAGTAAATACAGAGGGTGCACTACAAGGTGCAAGCCACTCATAAGCCTCAAGAATAGAAAGGCTAGATTGGACTTTGCTGAAGAACATCTAAAAAAGCCAGCACAGTTCTGGAAAAACATTCTTTGGACAGATGAAACCAAGATCAACCTCTACCAGAATGATGGCAAGAATAAAGTTTGGAGAAGGCGTGGAACAGCTCATCATCCAAAGCATAGCACATCATCTGTAAAACACAGTGGAGTCAGGCAGTGTGATGGCTTGGGCGTGCATGGCTGCCAGTGGCACTGGGACACTAGTTTTTATTGATGAGGTGACACAGGACAGAAGCAGCCGAATGAATTCTGAGGTGTTCAGAGACATACTGTCTGATCAAATCCAGCTAAATGACGTCAAATTGATTGGGCGGCGGGCGTTTCATGATACAGATGGACAATGACCCAAAACATACAGCCAAAGCAACCCAGGAGTTTATTAAAGCAAAGAAGTGGAAAATTCTTGAATGGCCAAGTCAGTCACCTGATCTTAACCCAATTGAGCGTGCATTTCATTTGTTGAAGACTAAACTTCGGACAGAAAGGCCCACAAACAAACAGCAACTGAAAGTAAAGCCACTGCAGTAAAGGCCTGGCAGAGCATTAAAAAGGAGGAAACCCAGCATCTGGTGATGTCCAGGAGTTCAAGACTTCAGGCTGGCATTGCCAACAAAGGGTTTTCAACCAAGTATTAGAAATGAACATTTTATTTCCAGTTATTTAATTTGTCCAATTACTTTTGAGCCCCTGAAATGAAGGGACTGTGTTAAAAAAATGTTTTAGTTCCCTCACATTTTATGCAATCTTTTTGTTCACCCCACTGAATTAAAGCTGAAAGTCTGAACTTCAACTGCATCTGAGTTGTTTCATTTAAAATTCATTGTGGTAATGTACAGAACCAAAATTAGAAAAAAGTTGTCTCTGTCCAAATATTTATGGACCTAACTGTAAATGTCATTAAGTGAGAACTCACAGAAGCCATCTCCATCGAGCACAGGCACAGCAGAACCAGCAGGGCGGTGAATCTCATCATGGCGGTGGTGCTGACGCTCACACGTCTGTTCAGGTCAGCAGCAGCACCTCCTTATATTGCAGATCAGGCGGGCGGCCCAGTTTTACATGGTGGTCATGATGTCTTCTGGGGTGGAAAGTCAATTCATATCAGACCTCATTTGCAATGGAAGAAGATGAAGTACAGAAACGTCAACCAAATCACAAGCCCTGAAGTTCAGATGTTCAGCTTTCTATAGGCTGTGCGTTCAGAAGAAAATGACAAATTCTGACATCAGACGAGTGTGTAATTATTATGAGTAAGAAACATTCTGTTGAAGAGTCACAGAGTTAAACCTAAAAGTCGTCTTTCATGTCAGAGGTTATTTCATCTTGTATGCTTTGTACATTTTCTGTTGTTGATCCAATAGCTGCTGATGGCCAAACAGATCCCAGTTAATAAAACAAGTAGAGCGGCAAAATGAAAATTCTCAGCCAAAGTCAAATTAAATAAAAAAAGAAGACTGAACACCAAACGTCAAATCTCTTTTTAATTATTATTTACAGATTTGTTTTTGTGTCATTGATTAAAGACTAAATTAAATGAATTTCATTTAGATTCATACTTTTTTTGTAATCATTTTATTATTTTTTAGAAAAGAATTTTTTTTAAAAAAACTGAAAATAAGAAAAACAGTAACAAATCATAAATGGAGTGAGCTTGTCGTGGTGTCCATTCCTTGGCTGTCATTCACTTTGCTTCTTAAGTTCAACTTCATGAATGTTGCTGCTTGCTGTCCCAGTCAGTTCCTTTCTCTCCCACTATGATCCTCTCTCTTTCTCTTTCTTCTTCTCCCTTCATTTTTCCATTTTCTTTTTCTTTTGTAGCTCTTTGTAGATTCTCACCACACATCACGATGACTTAAACAGACCACCACAATCCTCGGCAGTGTGACGTGTCTGTCACTCCCTGTAGAACAGGAGGTGCTGTTTGTGACTGTGGATCTCAAATGTTTTCAAACAGCGTCACACATTCAGCCACATATCTGCCTTTTTACTCTTTTGACCTAAAATGTGCCTTTTCTGTTTGTTTTGGCCAAATATTTTCAGTGCCTAAAAATTTAGCACCTCCATAATTGAAATGCCAACAGAGTTGGTCATGTAGTGTAAGACTTTAGGGGATGTGACATGTTACATAAATCAAGAAAGAGGGCCGTGACACCATCAGGGTCCCAGCAGTGAATGCCCCCTTTAAGTGTCGTTCAACAATGAATTAATGGACTGATAGTGATGGACTCCAGTTATGGTCATCAGTTTCAAATGACTTTGTTTAAACAGATCAGAGTCTTTATTTGTGCTCTTTATGTAATCAGTCATTTGTAAAGTTAGTATTCGTATTTTACTTGTCACTTGTCACTGAGCTCTGTGTCTGCACTGAATGAAGAGCATCAGAAAGAAATAAAGAATTGAATTGACAGGAAATGAAATCCAAAGCATTACTGAGTCTACCGGTGGGCTTCAATGGTGGAGGACCTTGTGCATCAGAAGGGTTTTGGTCTGGAAGGTCATTTGTTGGTTTGTTCCTCTGAGGCTCAGGTCCTCTCATCTGCTGTTGAGTTTTCAGGCTCGCTTTCCCCTCAAACCTGATGGCTTGTTCAGAGTCAGTGCCCTAGAAGGGGGGCTATGTTACGATATGAATACTATGGCATTTTATTCTGCTCTTCCATTGTGTTTGGGTAAAACTTTTCAGGCTTACATTTCATTACAACTGATGGTCTTTAGGTTTAACACGGTGACTTATGAACAGAATGCTTCCTGTGCTGAATTATTAGGCAATCTTTTAATGCAAGAATTTGTAATTTTTTTCTGACCACACAGGCTATTTAAAGCTGGACACTTGACCTTTAGGGCTTGTGATTTGATTGCAGTTTCTTCTTTTTCTTCTTCAATGACAAATGAGATCTGATCTGAATTTGCTTTCCACTCCAGAAGATGTCATGACCACCGTGTAAAACTGGCCCACCCCACCTGATCAGATAAACAGGGCGGTGTCGCTGCTGTCCTGAACAGACGTCTCAACGTCAGCACCACCACCATGATGATGAGACTCGCCGCCTTGCTGGTTCTGCTGTGCCTCTGCTTGATGGCGATGGCTTCTGTGAGTTTTGACCTTTTGGACTGAAATTTGTCTGTAAAATCTTATTTTTTGCAGGTTTCCTGTTGGTAAATTTCTTCTCCTTACCTTTAAACAGCAGATTGTCTGAAGTCCAATTTTCCAATTTCTAAAATTTCACTGTATGTTTGTTTTTACTTTTCAGATATCTGACTCTCCAGGTGACACTGAGGAGAAATCACTCAGAGCTGTAAGAGCTTTCAGATGAGTAGAATCAGAGGATGTGCTGCTGGAGGATTTCTGTCAGTTCCTTCACTGATCTTTCTGTCATGTGTGAGGTTATCAAGGGACTCATCACAATCAATTTGATCCTTTAATCTCTACTTTAAATTACACCACACTGGAAAACACTTCTCCCCTGGAAGCTAAGGTAGCAGATTTGGAAGACGTGTGCCCTCAAGTGCGTAACAAAGAATAGAATTTCTAAATCTCACCTGTTAAAGCTCAATTCACTTCCATCCTGAAGAAACACATTTAATCCTTCATATAAGAAATATCTGCAGGTCCCAGACATTACCCTGCTCTGTGTTTATGTAAGTTGTAACTACTTACATGATGGCATCCTTTCAGTCTGGTTTCAGGACGCAGCACAGCTGTGAACCTGCTCTTCTTCGGGTAACCAATGATTTGCTTATGGCAGCAGACTCTGGACAAACCAGCATATTAATTCTGCTAGACATCAGTGCAGCATTTGACACTCAGGTCAGACATGACATTCTACTGCCCAGAATGGAGAACATGCTGGGTATCTCTGGCACTGCCCTCCAGCGATTCAAGTCCTATCTGACTGATAGGCAAGAGTTTGCTAGTCTTGGTAACAGCAGATCCAGCTCAGCGCCAGTCATACAAGGAGCTCCTCAGGGCTCTGTCCTCGGCCCTCTTCTCTTCTGTATTTTTATGCTTCCCCTTAGCCATATTATTCATAGCTATGGACTGGGTTATCATTTTTATGCAGACGATACTCAACTCTATTTCAGTGTTAAAAGTGGGACTTCATCAGAGCTTTCTCAGCTCACAACCTGCCTCAGTGAAATTAAAACCTGGATTGAACAGAACTCTTTAAACTTAAATTGCAACAAAACTGAACTCCTTCAAATTAGGACTAAAGTACAACTTAATAAAATGAGCTCCTTCCCAGTCCATCTTGGTGATGATCTCATCAGATCTGCCTCTACTGTAAAGAATCTTGGTGTCATTTTTGATTCCTCCCTTTCTTATTCCACTCACATAAATCACATTAAGAAACTTTCTTACTTTCACCTCTGTCACATATCCCGTGTTCGCTCCTTCCTCTCCTTCTGTAATGCTGAGAAACTTGTCCTGCTTTTATCACAAACCACATTGACTATTGTAACTTGCTGCTGGCAGGTGCTCCTTCTAATCTTAGATCACAGCTCCAGCTTATTCAAAACTCGGCTACAAGAGTCCTTACACGGACCAGCAGCAGCGAGCACATCACACCCATCCTGCTCCGTCTTCACTGGCTCCCTGTGTCTTACAGAATCGAATATAAAATCCTACTAATAACCTACAAAGCCTTAAATAACCTCACGCCAAACTACATCAGTGACCTTCTCCATCACTATGTGCCTGTCCGCCCACTAAGGTCCTCTGATTCTGGTAATCTTGTTGTGCCCCCCACTAATCTCCACTCAATGGGTGACAGCAGGGCCTTCAGCTGTATGGCGAGTGCCCAGACTCTGGAATGACCTACCGAAATTAATCAGGTCAGCTGACTCCATGAATTCTTTTAAAAAATAACTTAAAACTCATCAGTTCAGGAAGGCCTTTAGCTCTACTTGACTTTATTACCCTTCTCTCAGTTTACCTCCATGTCAAGATGTTCATGTAACCTGTGTGTGTGTGCAGACCATCAATTGTGTTGTCTGTTAGACTTTTTCTCTGAATTTACTGTCTTAATCTTCTTTATTTATTTATCTGGTTTAGTACAATGCTATATACTGTATATCCTGCCATTCTATCTTAAACTCTGTGAAGTGCCTTGCGCATGGGAAAGGCGCTATATAAATAAAATGTATTATTATTATCATTATTATTAACTTTTTCTGTGTTGTTTTTTATTTATTCGGAGATAGCAGTGGGTGCCGCTGTTTTCTATCGTCTTTTAATAAACACGGCTGCCGTTTTCTTTATGTTCTGTGTAGATAAAACACACTGACTTCTGCTCAGTTCAGCATCTGAGTTTTCAGTCAAATCTATTTACAATCTTTCGTTTCTGTTAAGTGGCACATGAAGAATTTAGTGTTAGGATCATTCAGCTTTCTTTTCTGGACTTTGAAATTTGCTTGGCGTTGTTGCACTGTGATTGATTACTCATTTATGACCCAAACCCGTCACTTTACTATTCTTTCCATTTCTCCTTTCATTTTTTCATCTTCTAGCATTTTTTCAGTTTGATTGTTTTTTTATAGCCATGTTTACAATTTAATCCCATTATAGAAATCATTGCAGAATTTTGTTCCTAGTCCTGCTATTATTTTCATCACAATGGTTATCATCCCTTATAAACATAATTTCCTTTGTTTCTGATGTTAACTTGCAGTAAAAACAAAGCAAGCAGATTCTTTAGTTGATGCCACAATTCCTCTAAAATATTCAAATCTAACACTCCCTGCCGTGAATAACAGCAAACCCCTGAACTTGAGGGAATTCTGACTAAATGTTGAGGAGCTTTTTGAGATCAGCTGTCCAGCCGTGAGCGTCAGATGCTTCATTGGTAGCCCTCAGTACCATCTGTCTTGGACATGAGACCACTTTACTGCTGAGTCATGGCAGGGGTCTTACATTGTGCCAAAATATTCATGTGACATGAGTGGCAAATATTGTACTTCTTTATTAATAAATTGTGCCATCTGATCCAAGGTACTTTAATTAAATTACATTAAATACTCTCAGATGATCAGATCGAGTGCTCCACACCATAAAGGCATCACCTCACTTCAGATATCCTGCCACACTTTTGTTTTTGGTTGCTGAGAAAATTTTGATGACTAAAATCAGCTTTTCTGTGGTCAGCTTGACATCATCCATCCATCCATCATCCAACCCGCTATATCCTAACTACAGGGTCAGGGGGGTCTGCTGGAGCCAATCCCAGCCAACAAAGGGCACAAGGCAGGAAACAAACCCCGAGCAGGGCAGCCCACCGTAGCAGCTGACATCATAGGGTTTTTAAAATATTTTATTAACCTGAATTAGTCCTCCTTCCTCTGTGGTCATACATCATATTCATGCGATCTTGTCAAAGATGTCCACTCTCCCTTGAGACTTTGTCTGTAGCTGGACATCAATATAATGTGATTTTTCTATTTCTTTCAAAGCCTCTACATGACATTTCTTTCTGTGCTGATGAAATTATATTACTTTTCAGTAATGCTATGGCAGACATCAAACATGTCCTAAAATGAGTTTCCTTTGCTTCTCACAAGATTAACTGGATATAAATGAATCAAAACAAGACATGATGAAGGGTTGTGGAATCACCATGTAATGTCCAGATTAGTGTAGGACTTTAGACGATTGATCAGAAATACACACTGTATAGATGTCTTGGCTAAACCTAAGATGGCGCTGTCTGAGTCTGTGTTCGTTTTGGTTTTTGAATGCCCTGTTTATATCTTTTTTTAACTCACAAAGTCTTTTCTTTAATGGTCTATGATTGTCAGTCTCTTTTAAACATAAGATTGACAATTGACAAAACTTTTAATTACAATCATGCAAGTCAGACTACCCACCCTCCATCTTTTCTGCTAGATGTACCGGCGTACTTATGTCGTAAGCCCTGTCTATTGTCCTGAAGGAAGCATCATAGAAGATGAGGAGAGTGCGGGCGCCTACTAGTGGGGCTTAAATCTTACCTGCCATCTTCTGTGGTGATTGATCCTCACTAAGGTTCAGCTTATGTTTTCATATCATGGCACTCCCTGGAACATTTGTATAAATGGATCCTGTCTGTTGTTTCAAGCCACCATATTCAGCTCCTCTGTTGGCGATTGTCACATCTCTGAAGGGGTGGAGTGGATTCTCTGAACCTTTGTCATCCAGCTAATTGATTCTAATGACGATAGCTCTAGTAAGTGCTCGATCCCTAGCTAACAAAACGTTTATTTTAAAAGATTTCTTCACCTCACCAGGATTCGATTTTTGATTGAAACATGGCTACCTGTCTGTGAATTAACCGTTTTCACTGAATTAGTACCCCCGATTGTCAGTGTTTTTAGTTCCCCTCAGTCTGCTGGTCAGGGGTTGGATTAGCGATAATATTTAAAAGCCATTATTACTGCCGCCAACTGAAAACAGACAGTTACTCCAGCTTTGAATTATAGTTGTTTCAAATGGACCGCTCTGTCCTGTGTTGTGTGCAGAGGTGTATCAGCCTACAAAATTTAACAAGGATTTTATATGTGAGTTCTCTGAGTTTCTGACAGGAATTACACCAAATTATGACAGATTTTTAATTCTTGGAGATCTTAATGTGTGCTGCCTGAGTAAACCCCTAGTTAAAGACTTTTTAAACCTCACTGACTCTTTAAATCTTGTTCATTCTGTGAGAGGCCCAGCACATGATCATGGACACACATTAGTCGTTGTTTTATCGTTTAGTTTACTCATCTGTAACAGTGATATTGGTGGTGTTTGCTTTTCTGATCACATGACGGTTATAACTGAGGCTTCTTTACTTGCCAAACAATCAACATTAGTGGTGAGACTCGCTGCTCTCACATAGTGAACTCCACCATTACTAGTAAATTCTCTGTGGCTTTTATGGATGCCATGTGATTCCCCCCACATCAGCTGAGCTCCGGTGGTCTTGTCACTCTGTTTAATGACACTTGTTCTAACATTTTATACTCTGTTGTTCTGTGTAAAGTCAAGCACTCAAAACGTAAACCTGAGTCATAGTTAAATGATGCCAGTCACACACACCCTGAGGTGGGCATGTAGGTGAGCAGAGCACAAGTGGAAAAAGACAAGTTCAGGTGTCCTTTGATATTCTAAAGGACAGTTAATCTAATTATCAGAAAGCTGTCAAATCTGCTAGGATAAAGTACTTTTCAGATATTATTTCAAATAACTGTCATAGTCGTAGAGTTTTATTTAACACTATAAACACTATTGTGTTCCTATATGGCCTGACATGACACCAGCAGTCTGCGAGGATTTTCTCCAATTTTTTGTTCCTAAAATTGCTAACATGAGACCTCACGTGACACCCTCTGTTGATGACCCGTCTGTCCCTCCTACGTCTACAGCTGTTTGTCGTCACTTTGAACCTGTATCTCTCCTTCTCTTGGTAGAAATAATGAGTCACCTTAATCCCACAACTTGTCCACTCGTATTCTTAAAGATGTTTCTGAAGTGGTCAGGCCTGGCATTATGAACATTATAAAGAGATGTCTTCAGACTGGTTCAGTCCCAGCCTTCTGTAAACATGCTGTGGTGCAGCCATTAATTAGTAAAACAAATCTGAACTTCACAGACTTGTCAAACTTCAGACTCATTTCCATGTTGTCCCTTCATTCTAAAATTCTGGAGAAGTTTGTCTTTCTACAGCTGCAAACGTTCTTAAATGAAAATGGCATTTTCTAAGTAATGTAATAAAAGTAATTTTAACACACACCACAGCATGGAGTCTGCATTCCTAAGGATTCTAAATGGTCTCTTTTTAATAAGTGACTCTGTGGATACAGTTGTCTTATTGCTGTTAGATCCGACTGCAGCATTTGATACAGCTGACCATGACATCCTCTTCATCTGTCTTGAGCAGTCTGTGGGTATACAAGGAATGGAAGGGCTCAGGTCATTAATAATATTCTCAAATCTGACAAACAAATGAACTCCATTGTTAGACTGTTTCTATCACCTCAGTGTGTTAGCTCAGGTTTTCTTAGATTAGCGTTCCTTCTGTAGATGATCTTGAAGCACCAGTTCATGCATTTCTCTCTTCTTGGCTTGACTATTGCAACTCGTTATGCATTGGAGTTAATCGGTCATCGGTTTGCTCATCTTCAGCTCATCCCAAATGCTGCTGCCAGCCGTCTAACAGGCACATGAAAACACAACCACTCCTGGCTAAACAGAATTCAGGGTGGTGCTGTCACTTTCAAGTTCTTTCCCATAATATTTTCTCTATACGTCTGGTGTTTGTTTTTCTAATCCTCCTGTTTTTTCTGGCTAGAAATGCATCACTTAGTGATCTGACCTCATGTCCCCCTCTCCATACTGGCATAGCACCACATCACTTGTCTCTCAACTGTTCTGAATATTGGTGGGATGATTTGGTGAGAGGAGTCCACTCTGACTTGTGTTAAGGGGGCTTCCAGGGTCTCTTCTCCTGATGTTGAACTGTCTCTGGTTAGCCTGATTACATCTCTCTCACTTAATATCAGTTGTCATCAAATCGATAAGACCTCCTGTGTCCGAATTCTCAGAGCCAAAGCTCTTTGACCAGACCCAGCTGTAACAAGGACCCCACACACAGACACATACACGTGTACCCCTTAACTAACACAACCTATCATTGATCCTGGACACTCGTCTCTTCACCATCTCATTCACATCACACACATCTTTAGTCAGCTCAGACCTGACCAGTTTATATCTCAGCACACTACCCTGTGGAGAGCCTGTGTGGATGGCCGGCGTGGAGGACGTGATGCTGCCAGTCACACACAGTGAGGTCTGTTGGTTAAAGTCCAGAAGTCAACTGCAGTGGCATCAAGTCCTAAACTGAGGGGTTTGTTTGTCTGCCATAACAGCTTGTAGGAAGTGTGGCGTAGCGGCAAGACTTCAATCTCTAAGACTGTGAGTTCAATTCCTGCTGCTGACACTTTGTGACCACGAGCAAGTCACTTCACCTGCTTTCACTCCAATTGGGAAAACCAAAAGAAATGTGACCAGTTATATCTCAAATATTGTAAGTCATATAAAGTCGTCATCCAAATAATAAGGAATAATAATTATCAGTATGTGCCAGCGGGGTTTGAAGAGCAAGGGATATGACATTCTCAGTGGAGCAGTCATGACAATATAGAAACTGGAGAAGATCAGGACTCTCTGGAATGCTCTGTTTAATGTGCCCCAGCACCGATCTGTCAGGACCCTTCATCACCACTGGAGTGAGACCACCAGTCTGGCGTCACACAGATAATCTTCTTTTATTTTCTGAGGCACAGACCTAATCACCGATCCTGTGATGCGGGCAGAGACCGAAGAATCTCTAAGGAAACTGCGTTCCTTCCTTGGTGTCTCCAAGGCATTTTTGTGACTTCCATCTTCAACCTTTCAGGAGCATTTAAGACGCCTTCTACTTTGTTGTCTTGTTTCATTATCCCGGTTGTCTCTTACAAGTAATGATTCCTGTTTCCAGGTGTCTTCAATTCCTCAGTATCAGTGGTTGTGTTATTATAAGATGTTCCTCCCTCCCTTTACTCCTCCTTTAGTTTCTATCTCTTTGACTTTTTTATTTTCATTAAATATTCACAGACCTCCAGAGCAGGGGTCTCAGAGTCAGAGGGTCTTCAGCTTTGAAGTGTTTTTCTGCTTTTGATTTAATGGCAGTTGTGGTCAATCCGGTGTTGTAAGGTTGGTGTTTTGTCAAAGGTGAACTTCTCTCTTTGTCCATCCATCCATCCATTATCCAACCCGCTATATCCTAACTACAGGGTCACAGGGGTCTGCTGGAGCCAATCCCAGCCAACACAGGGCACAAGGCAGGAAACAAACCCCGGGCAGGGCGCCAGCCCACTGCAGGGCACACACACACCAAGCACAATTTAGGATCGCCATTGCACCTAACCTGCATGTCTTTGGACTGTCGGTGGAAACCCACACAGACATGGGGAGAACATGCAAACTCCACACAGGGAGAACCCAGGAAGCGAACCCAGGTCTCCTAACTGCGAGACAGCAGTGCTACTACTGCGCCACCAATCCGTCCCTTCTTTTTGTGTTTATTAATTTTATTATAAAAAAAAAATCCTAAAAAAGACTTTTCTCATTTCATCATTCTAAATTCAGTGCTCTTTCTAAGCCTTTAATATACAATATGAGAATGACAGGACAGTTGAATATCTGAAGGCCATAAAATGTGTGTGTGTGGAGAGCCATGAGCTCTGATGGAGACGACCTGAGCCTCCATACTGTGATTGGCACAGCAAGCAGGTAAGTGAGGTCTGATAGGATAAAGCTTTAATGTCAGCCTGCTCTTTAAGTGGTGTTTACACCCAGAGGTGCCTTTAGGACCAGGTAGGAGTCTTCAATGGTGGACACGACATTCGGTCCAGGCATGTGGAATGTGCTGCTTTATGTGGTCAGAACAAAATGTAATGTCTACTAGGCCAGCTGTCATACAACTAGAAAGAAGAGCGGAGAAGGACATGGATGGAAATGCGCTGCTGATCTGTCACCTGTGTTTACTCCTTACAGTGTACGTGGAGGAGGAAGAGGATATGGATTTGGAAGAGCACAAACGTATTGAGGATGATCTTTCAGGACTTCTTTAACTTGGTAAGCATCTGTGGGTGACAGAAACAAATGTTTGACTTGATGGAGGGAGGATTCATTGGTTTGCAGGCATAAAAATATGTGAGGATCGAACAAGTGTGGTATGAGATGAAGGAAAGATGATGTTCCAGTCCTGAAAACCTGTATTTTAGTTTTAACTTCCTCTTATTGTAATTGGAAAATGAGGAAGCTAAATTAAATAATTTGAAATAAAAAGGTGGGTCCTTTTACAAACCCCCATGAGTATTGGCCACCTTTACCAGCCGTTTGGTCAGACGCTGCTCAAGACCTTCACTCTCCTCACTTTCTATTAATTCAGAGGTCACAGAACTCACTTCAGATTCTACAAAGCCATCTATAAAAAGTCACAGCCTGTCTTCTCCTTCTACTCATTTGACCAGTTGTCTTTTTCTCGAGTAGCCCTAAAGGACCAACCAGACCAATCATCACCAAGAAAGAAGAACTAAAGAGAATGTCCATTAATGTCAAATAAACGCAAATGCAAAGCATGAAGCTGACCGACTCCTTGTCCATTTCTCTGATTGTCCATCTTTGATTGTCTACTTGATTTCTGTTGTCTTTAGTAACCTTCACAATAGCAGACTCAGTGCTATGAAAAGATCTCAACGCCGACTATAACAACTGTTTTATTATCATTACCAAGAAAAGACAGCAGGTGAGGGAAGAAATACAAAGTTTTCAAAACTTTAGAGAGGAATGATAATTTAGAAATAGGAGAGAAATACTGAAGGCTCTCGGGCCAAGTCCGTGTTGTTAAGCACTGGCTGGACCATCGCATGTTTAACTGAGAGTGGCCACTAGAGGGGGCAGTTTGTCTACAAAAGAATCAGCTCCTCTGTCAGCTCTGAAAGTCATGTGACTGTGTGATCGGGTCACTCTTTTGCGCTTTTAATTCAGTTCAAACTTAAACACTCTAAATATTATATCTAAAAATAATTGTTTCTGGTGTTTTATTCTTGTGTTTTTACTTTATTCTTTTATAATACATTGTACACCAAGACTGCTGATCTTTCCCATGTGTGTAATATGTAGAGTGCCCACTAGAGGGCGCCAGTGCACTTCACTCCCACCCCTCAGCCCGCCTGTTTAAAGAGCCATTCTCGTGTCTCCTGGCCCAGTATCCATTATTTCTCCTGCCCTAATCTTTTACCCTCGAGTTAACAGCCATACCTTCCCTCTGATTTCTCCTCAGTACTGACTAGAACAGCTGTGAATTTCACTATGTGGAGTTTCCATGTGGCTTTTCCTTCAGCTATTTGCACGTCTTGACTGGTTTGGTTTTCTCACACTAAATGCCATTCATTTCAGCTGATATCTAAAGTCCCTGTTAAACATTCATCTGCCACAAGCACTTCAGTATTTATTCTGACCTCCCATTCCTTTGGCCACTGACCTGTTAGCCTCAAGCTTAGCTTTTCTGATGTGTCTGCCTTAATATTAAGTGACTTAGGTGCCTTAACCACTAAGCCTGTCAGAGTTCATTCATTGTTTGCCAGTGGACTAATTGTTGTCAGGCGAAGGGCACACGTGGGCAGCTCTCCTCCTGCATTTTGATGTCTCAAAAATGGTGTGGATCCCGCCAACAGACGCTTATTGAGGTTAAACAAGACCTGCTATAAAATGTTATTCCAGCCTTTAAGATGATTGTGCCCCATTAGATTTTTTAATTTGTTCTTTGAAGAGGCCATTCATTCCCTCAATAAGTGCTACTGCTTGTGGGTGATAAGGAATATGCCAAGTCCACTGAATTCCAGCTCCTTGACCCCACTCTTGTAAGTCTCTCCCAGTAAAATGGCTTCCTTGATCACTTTGAGTTTCTTCTGGCACTCCATATGCTTGAATTAAATGACTAAAGTCCATTAAGGAGCTGCTTTTCAAGTGATGTGTACTTAGTCTGAGATCCAGTCAGCTGTTGGCTCCAAAAGCCTATGGGAACTCTTTCACTGCCGTGCTTTTGCCACAAGCTCCACGTAGCAATGTTGTTCTGCTCTGTGTCCTCAAGTTCAAAATGTAAATTAGGTTCAAGGTCCCCGTCCTTGGTGTTGGACTGAGGCTTCTTTAGTTGCCTCAAAGGCAGTTTGTTGTTTTTCTGTCCATTCAAACTGTTCCTTTTTCTTTACAACATCACATATTGGTCTTAAAATCAGTCCCAAAGGTGGCACAGAAGCTCTCCAGAAACCCATTAGTTCCTCAAATGATTGAGCTTCTTTTTTATGAGTTGGTGCCTGTACTCTGGTCCAACCCACATCATGCTCAGAAATTTGACTTCTCGGGCAAGTCCTTGAACTTTGTCCTTATTTACAGCCCATCCTCAACTTTCCATGTGAGTAATCAGAACAGGTCGTGCATTGTTTACTGATGATTCGTCTCATTAACGTCGTACCTTCTCCACCGCTGGGCAGGTAGCCAGGTCTCGTGCCACTAGTCCATGGCATAGTGTAGGGCTGTGTAGGTATCCCTGTGGCAGGACTTGAAGGGTGTACTGTCTGTCTGTCCTTCCAGGTAAATGCAAACTGATCTTGACTTTGAGGTGCAATCAGAATAGAGAAGAAAGCATTAGCCCTATCGATGACAGCATGCCACTCTCCTGCATTAGCCATTATGTCTTCTATGATGGTAACAATATCGGGAACTGCAGCAGTCAGCATTTAAACATCTATAATCTATTATCATTCTCCATGAAACATATGCTTTCCTCACTGGCCACACAGGAGAACTGAAATGGCAGACTGCAGGTTGAATAATTCCTACTCACAATAGCTCTTTCACTGTTTCTCCGATCTCCTGCAGACCCCCTGTTTCAAGTTTACAGGCTTGTCAGGTGCAGGAATCTCTAAGGGTGTCCATTTTACTTTTCCCTTTATTATCACTTTGACTGCTGTACACATTTAATTACGAATCTCAAAAGAAAATGTTCCCATTCTATCTGTATTGTTCTCCCTGTGAGAATATCTAACCTCAGAATATATTCGGGCAATTTTGAAATGAACACGGCTGCTTTAAATGGGGGTTGATTGTCCTATGGCTAATCGTACTGTGATCAGTTTAGCTTGTTTGTCTGAGCCCACAGACCCGTTTACATTTATGAATGTCCTGGTAAACTTGTGTGGATGGACATGAATTAAAATTACTTCTGCCCCAGTGTCAGTTACTGGCATAACCCAATTTGTTTTTCTCCCCTTACAACAATAAATTGTTAGTGGGATGTATGGGCGTCGTTTTCATGTATGAATGAGCTGTACATCCTCACCCACAGGAGACCTGCCATCCCCTCAGTGGTGGTCGGGTGTGCCACTCTTTCCCAAAATTAAAATATCGTCTCGGCTTTTGTTCTCAGTGTGTGTTTTCTTCCTCACTGGACGGTGCTGTTGGTTTTAGCTTTTTCAGAGTTTGCCATCTTCGAAAAGTTCTGCAATTGGTTTACCGCTTATGTTTTTTCTGTCTATCCCTCCTAGCAGCTGATCACAAATTATCTTTGAAAGACTTATTTTAAATTTTTCACTTCCTTCTATGCCTCTGACTGGTCATTGCCCAGTAGGTGCTGATACAGTAGCTCCCAGTTCATCTAACTGACCTAACAGTGCTGCTACATCCCATACCATCTGTTGATTAATTCCAGCAAGCATAGATAACCGAGCCTCTTTTAACACTAGAATTACCAGAGTCTACGAAAAAACTTGTAGATTCAGCCTACCATAAAACTGTTCACACCTCTCCACCAGTGTCTTTTGTCCTCTAAATGTGCCAATAAAGACAAGCAGCAAGCAGCTGGCTATTCCATCCCCCCACCGACTTAGAATGTGCACGAATTTCTCCCAGCTCATGCCTTGATTGATTATCTGGGAGTGAAGTGGAGTTTTAGAGTGGAAATAATAGATCGTTATTTGGAACACACGCATTTCATGTCTGTTCCGTTTCTACAGTAATCTGTGTAAACACATTGTTCAAACAGAAACTTTTTCATATTTTAGTAATAAATGTTACAAAATGTAAGCATAAACTATAGAATGTGTGAAGCATGAAGTGCAAACATCAAATGAAATACTTTCACAAAAGGTTCAAGACCTGTACAACAGCTTCTGTGGTGTAACGGTAAGATGTGATAATTAAGAGCGCAGCAGGCCTATCACGCCTGAGATACTCAAGTTTGATTCCCCACTGGGGAGAAAGAGTTATTTTTTTTTTCATTTTAACCTCAAATTGACATATAATTTATAAATTGGTATACACTGTAAATCGTTAAGTTTAAAATGTCGATCACGGTAATTTCTGTTGATTAATTCATGCTTTTTACTTAGAGTCGGAACAGGAGCTTATTCAGTGCGCACAAGAACACGCAGGTGGCCAGTTGATGTGTGCTACAACATGCTGACGGTGATCAGCGCACATTTTAAAAAAACTTGTAATAGTACAAGCAACCCAGCCACCTGCGTGCTCCTGCCGCTCTGAATAAGCTCACACCTTTTGGTGCACGTTTTCAAATAATATTGCATTAGTGCAACAATGTTTTCTGATTGGTACTATTCAGGTCATAAAATGATTTCTTCAAAATGTCACATATATTTGTCTCCTTCTTTTTATTCCAGTGCTGTGCTGACATCGTGGACCAGAAGGCGTGAACTTATTCAGTGCTCAGAGCAAGCTGCGCTAGTCGTCTCCAATGCATATGAGTCTCTGACAATGGAAATAAATGAAGTATTAACTTCTGGTGACAGACCCCAATAGGGAGTGCCATGAAGTGGACTGTGGAGGTACACTTGAGTGAGAAAAGCCAAGATGAATGTGGAGAGTGTGTGCAGGCGTGTATGCGCATCTCATCAGTTTTTTAAAGTTCCTTCTAAAAAATGAAAAGAATTTGAGCAATCAAAGCTGAAAAAAAAATGTTTGGTGTCTGGTGAGAGGTCTGGGGGAGACAACAACCATTTTAGATGCCAGAGAAAGACGTAGCGAGTTATCTAGGTGACATAGATGGCTCAGCAAGGAGCAGGTCATCCACACAGTACCAACTCTGGGGCAGGTACAGTCGTCTGTTAGGGTTGAACAACTGGCTACAGGGTTTCTGCAAGAAGAAGGATGTCGGCTTCATCAACAATTGGAATCTCTTTTTGGAAAGGCCGCGTCTCTTCAAGCGTGATGGCCTGCATCCGAACAGTTTCGCGCCCGGTCCTCTCCGAAAACATATCAAGGTAATTCGTTTTTCTTGACTATCTATCTCTGCTCTTAACCCTTCCGAAATAATACTGCTGTGCCAGGACATGATGAATGTTTAATAGAGTCTTCCGTTAAAGTGCACACCATTAATACTGTAATAAGCAATCTCAATGCACGTAGAAAACCTAGGAAATACGGCATAAACTCCAATAATCTAATTAAAATCACTATTTTAGAGGAACAATGTATTAAAACTATAAAAACAGATCACAGATTAAACAAAAAATACACACAGAGCGGCGCTAATAATAATAATTTGGTTCCTATTCCAAATAACAATAACGCACATAGTACTCATCTCTGCACCTCCGAAACATTAAATATGGCACTATTAAATGTTAGAGCTTTAACTAACAAAACGTTTTTTATCAACGATCTTATTAGTGATAAAAATAGATCTTATTGCACTAAATGAAACATGGTTGAATTCAGATGCGCAGTTTTAATCGAATCTGCCTCCGGATTACAGTTTTACTCATGCAAACCGCCAGGGAAAAAGGGGGGGCGGATTGGCTAACATTTACTCGAGCCGATTAAAATGTAAAGATGTCAGTTTTGGTAAGTTCAAGTCCTTTGAGTATCTCGCCGTTGTTATTCATGGAGATTCTCAAGTTCTAGTACTATCCGTGTATAGACCTCCTAAATATAACGCGCGTTTTTGAGGAATTCTCTGACTTAATGTCAATTTTAATTACTAACTATGACACACTCCTAATAGTTGGCGACTTTAATTTTCATATAGATAATCAGTGTGATCTAAAAGTAAAAGAATTTATGAACCTCCTGGATTCTTTTGATTTGAGACAACTCATAAATCAGCCTACACATAAAGCAGGTCATACATTAGACTTAGTGATTACTAAAGGACTGAAAGTTGATATAAAACAGATCATTGATATTGGTCTATCAGACCATTTTCTTCTACTTTTAATATAGAAATAATGATAAAAACACTCATGAGAAGCATATTGTTAAAAACGCTTCTTTGATTCGCAGCAGCTTTAAAACTTACAAACATTTTAAGCAATCAGTCCGTTTATAGTGCCAGCTATAATAGCGAGGACAATGTAAATAGTAAGGTGGAAAGATTTAATTCTAAAGTGAGAGCTGCTGTTGACATAGTTGCACCTGAAAAGACAGTGAAAAAATCTTCTAGCATTGGTATACCATGGAAGACCCAAAGAGTGTCTGATTTAAAGAGAACATGCCGTAGAGCTGAGCGCCAATGGAGGAAGACTAAACTTACTATCCACCACGAAATATTAAAAGTCAAAATAACAGAATACAATAACACTGTCCGTCTTGAGAGACGCTGCTATTTCTCAAGATTATAAATAACAATGCTAGTAATCCTAGAGTCTTATTTTCAACAATTGATCGCCTACTAAACCCAGGTAGCTCAAAGGAATGCCTCCTAAGTGCTTCCAGTGAAACCTGTGAGGCTGCCGCTGTATTTTCAATCAAAAATTAATGATATTAGAAATAACATAGTATATCTCCCCAACACTAAGGATCCCCTAAACCCCAACATCCTGTTATAAACAAATTAAACTCTTTCACTAGGATAGATTTACCTGATTTACAAAAATAATATCTCAATTAAAACCCTCCACCTCGTCCTTGACCCGATACCAACAAGGTTTTTCAAAGAAGTATCAGGCGTGCTAATTGATAATGTTCTTGACATAGTAAATTCGTCACTAGATACTGGGGTCTTCCCAGACTGTCTTAAGACTGCTGTAGTTAAACCCCTACTTAAGAAACATAATCTTGACCCTCAGCTCTTGAAAATTTTAGACCCATCTCTAACCTGCCTTCTTAAGTAAAGTTCTAGAGAAGGCAGTCATTATGCAGTTAAATGACCACCTAAATAAACATGCTATTCTTGATAAATTTCAGTCAGGTTTTAGAACAAATCACAGCACAGAAACTGCACTCGTTAAAGTAGTAAATGACTTGCGGTAAATGCAGACAGAGGCCATTTATCTGTTCTCATCCTCTTAGATCTGAGTGCTGCATTTGACACCATTGATCACAACATTCTTAGAAATCGCCTTAGTCAATGGGTGGGCCTCTCTGGCAGTGTCTTAAATTGGTTTGAATCCTACCTGACAGGGAGAAAATATTTTGTTAGTTGTGGGAATTACAACTCGAAGACACATGATATCCAATATGGTGGTCCACAAGGCTCTATCCTGGGTCCGCTTATTCTCAATCTACATGCTTCCGTTAGGTCAGATTATCTCAGGGCACAACGTGAGCTACCACAGCTATGCTGATGACACACAGCTGTACTTATCAATAGCACCTGATGACCCTGATTCTATTGATTCACTAACACAATGTCTGACTAGTATCTCAGAATGGATGAATAGTAATTTTCTCAAGTTAAATAAAGAGAAAACTGAAATTTTAGTGATCAGCAATAATGGATACAATGAGGCTATTAGAAATAAACTGGATACATTAGGATTAAAAGTCAAGACGGAGGTAAAAAGCTTAGGGGTGATTGTTGACTGTAATCTGAATTTTAAATCACATATTAATCAGATCATTAGGACAGCATTTTTTCACTTAAGAAACATAAGTAAAGTTAGACCTCTTATATCACTGAAAGATGCTGAGAAATTAGTTCACGCGCTTGTTTTCAGTCGACTAGATTACTGTAACGCACCTCTCAGGACTACCCAAAAAGATATAAATCGTTTGCAACTAGTGCAGAATGCAGCTGCTAGAATCCTAACTAGGAAAAGAAAATCAGAACACATCACACCAGTTTTGATGTCACTACACTGGTTACCTGTGTCATTCAGAATTGACTTTAAAATTCTGCTTATGGTTTATAAAGCCTTAAATAATCTCCCATCTTATATATCGGAATGTCTGACACCTTATATTCCAAATCGTAACCTCAGATCCTCAAATGAGTGTCTCCTTAGAATTCCAAGAACAAAACTTAAAAGAAGTGGTGAGGCGGCCTTCTGCTGTTATGCACCTAAAATCTGGAATAGCCTGCCAATAGGAATTCGCCAGGCTGATACAGTAGAGCACTTTAAAACACTGCTGAAAACACATTACTTTAACATGGCCTTTTTATAACTTCATTTTAATCGTAATTTAACTTAATCCTGATACTCTGTATGTTCAATTCATCATAACAACTATTCATGGGGGCTCTAAAATCGGTACTGACCCCTACTCTCTTTTCTGTTTCTTTTTCCGGTTTCTTTGTGGTGGTGGCCTGCGCCACCTCCACCTACTCAAAGCTTCATGATGCTCCAACAATGATGGACGGATTAAAAGGAAGAAGTCTACGTGACCATCATCATCATCAAGCCCTTCCGTGAGAATCCTAAATCCAAAGAGGACTGTTTCATTTATGTTAGGTAGAATGCTCAGAGGGGACTGGGTGGTCTCATGGTCTGGAATCCCTACAGATTTTATTTTTCTCCAGCTGTCTGGAGTTTTTTTTGTTTTTCTGTCCCCCCTGGCCATTGAACCTTACTCTTATTCGATGTTAATGTTGATTTATTTTTTATAATTATGTCTTTCATTTTTCTATTCTTTATGCTATGTGCTATATAAATAAATGTTGTTGTTGTTGTTGTTGTTGTATAGCACTGCCAGCATCAGAAAGGTTTTAGAATTTACTGACAGTAAAAGAGGAGTAAATGTAGAAGACCACTATCCTGATCTCGGCCTGTTTCTGGTGTAAACCTAAAGAGTCAGGAGAAATGCAATTCATTTTGGAATAGACCAGAAAGAGACCACCAGGCTGAAAAATGTCATGAGTAACATACACAAGCCTATCTATCAGAAATAATGGCTCCTTCATTTGTTTTACTTTGTCAGTTTTGTGGTTTATTTTGTTGTTTGTTCCACTTTTTTCTTTCCCCATATTGGCAGCTTAACTATAAATGATGTTTTTGATCTTTTACACCAAAAATCTCTGCAGGTGACTTTCTTTCAAGAAACTCATTCTGATCCACAGCATCAGACTGACTGGTTAAGAGAGTTGGGGGTCCGGCGTTTCTCAGTCATGGCCCTCATCTCAGTGCTGGGGTAGCGTTACTTTTTTCAAAATCAGTCGATTTAAAGATAACAAATATTAGTGAGGTGGAGGCTGGGCACCTGTTAGCCGTATAAGTCAGAGATGGAGATCAGGAACTGCTGGTGTTCGACGTTTACGAAACTGCAAATGGGACGAAGAGGATGTGGTTTTTGAGTCTACTCAGGGAGTGGTGAATTCTTTTGTTAATGGTGAAATTCTGTTGGTAGGGGGGATTTTAACTGTACAGAATATCTTTAATTAGATCACACTGGCACTGAATCACACCAGGGGTCCATGAGGATGTTACAAACCTTATTAAAGCAAACAGATTTAGTGGATATTT
>NC_053155.1:6185118-6210102 GCF_016835505.1 Polypterus senegalus | reverse complement strand
TTAATGAAAGGAAAAAAGTCAAAGTGATAGACTAAAGGAGGACTATAGGGAGAGAGGAACATCTTATAATAACACAACCACTGATATTGAAGAATTGAAGACACCTGGAAACAAGAATCATTACTTGTAGGTGACAACAAGGATAACGAAACAAGATAGCAAAGTAGAACGCGTCTTAAATGTTCCTGAAAGGTTCAAGATGGAAGTTACAAAAATGCCTGGTAGACACCAAGGAAGGAATGCAGTTTCCTTAGAGATTCTTCAGTCTCTGCCTGCATCACAGGATCGATGATTAGGTCTGTGCCTCAGAAAACAAAAGAAGATCATCTGTGTGACTCCTGACTGGTGGTCTCACTCCAGTGGTGATGAAGGGTCCTGACAGATCAGTGCTGGGGCACATTAAACAGAACATTCCAGAGAGTCCTGATCTTCTCCAGTTTGCATATTGTCATGACTGCTCCACTGAGAATGTCATATCCCTTGCTCTTCATACCCCCCGGCACATACTGATAATTATTATTCCTTATTATTTGGATGACATCTTTAACCCCTCAGTTTAGGACTTGATGCCACTGCAGTTGGCTTCTGGACTTTGTAACCAACAGACCTCAATGTGTGCGACTGGCAGTGTCACGTCCTCCACGCCGGCCCTCCACACAGGCTCTCCACAGGGGAGTGTGCTGAGATATACAGTGGGATGCAAAAGTTTGGGCAACCTTGTTAATAGTCATTATTTTCCTGTATAAATCGTTGGTTGTTACGATAAAAAATGTCAGTGAAATATATCATATAGGAGACACACACAGTGATATTTGAGAAGTGAAATGAAGTTTATTGGATTTACAGAAAGTGTGCAATAATTGTTCAAACAAAATCAGGCAGGTGCATAAATTTGGGCACCGTTGTCATTTTATTGATTCCAAAACTTTTAGAACTAATTATTGGAACTCAAATTGGCTTGGTAAGCTCAGTGACCCCTGACCTACATACACAGGTGAATCCTATAATGAGAAATGAGAGTATTTAAGGGGGTCAATTGTAAGTTTCCCTCCTCCTTTAATTTTCTCTGAAGAGTAGCAACATGGGGGTCACATAACAACTCTCAAATGACCTGAAGACCTGAAGGAAAGGAACACAGCATTCCAAGAAAAACACCTGCTACCTACAGTCAAATATGGTGGTGGTTCCATCATGCTGTAGGGCTGTGTGGCCAGTGCAGGGACTGGGAATCTTGTCAAAGTTGAGGGACGCATGGATTAAACTCAGTATCAGCAGATTCTGGAGACCAATGTCCAGGAATCAGTGACAAAGCTGAAGCTGCGCTGGGGCTGGATCTTTCAACAAGACTACAACCTGAAACACTGCTCAAAATCCACTAAGGCATTCATGCAGAGGAACAAGTACAACGTTCTGGAATGGCCATCTCAGTCCCCAGACCTGAATAGAATTGAAAATCTGTGGTGTGAGTTAAAGAGAGCTGTCCATGCTCGGAAGCCATCAAACCTGAATGAACTCGAGATGTTTTGTAAAGAGGAATGGTCCAAAATACCTTCAACCACAATCCAGACTCTCATTGGAACCTACAGGAAGCGTTTAGAGGCTGTAATTTCTGCAAAAGGCGGATCTACTAAATATTGATTTCATTTCTTTTTGTGGTGCCCAAATTTATGCACCTGCCTGATTTTGTTTGAACAATTATTGCACACTTTCTGTAAATCCAATAAACTTCATTTCATTTCTCAAATATCACTGTGTGTGTCTCCTATATGATATATTTAACTGACATTTTTTATCGTGACAACCAACGATTTATACAGGAAAATAATGACTATTAACAAGGTTGCCCAAACTTTTGCATCCCACTGTAAACTGGTCAGGTTTGAGCTGAGTAAAGATGAGGGTGATGTGAATGAGATGGTGAATAGATGAGAGTGTCCAGGATCAATGATAGAGCAGGATAGTTAAGGGGTTTATGTGTGTGTGTATGTGTGTGTGTGTCTGTGTGGTGTCCTTGTTACAGCTGGGTCTGGTTAAAGAGCTTTGGCTCTGTGAGAATTCGGACACAGGAGGTCATACTGATTTGATGACAACTGATATTAAGTGAGGGGATGTTTTCAGGCTAACTAGAGACAGCTCAACATCAGGAGAAGAGACCCTGTAAGACCCCTTAACACAAGTCAGAGTGGACACCTCTCACCGAATCATCCCACCAATATTCAGAACAGTTGGCAGACAAGTGATGTGGTACTATGCCAGTACAGAGAGGGGGTCATGAGGTCAGATCACTGAGTGATGCATTTCTAGCCAGAAACAACATTCATTTGGACTGATTTTATAAAAACGGGAAGGATTAGAAAAACAAACACCAGACGTACAGAGAAAATATTATAGGAAAGAACTTGAAGGTGACAGCACCACCCTGAATTCTGATTAGCCAGGAGTGGTTGTGTTTTCGTGTGACTGTTAGACGGCTGGCAGCAACATTTGGGATGAACTGAAGATGAGCAAACCGATGACCGATTAACTTCAATGCATAATGAGTTGCAATAGTCAGGTCGATAAGAGAGAAATGCATGAACTGGTGCTTCAAAATCATCTACTGAAGGAAAGCTAAGCTAAGAAAGCCTGAGCTAACACACTGAGGTGATAGAAACAGTCTTTAACAATGGAGTTCATTTGTTTGTCAGATTTGAGAATATTATTAATGACCTGAGCCCTTCCATTCCTTGTGTACCCACAGACTCCTCATGATGGACAATGAGGATGTCACGGTCAGCTGTATCAAATGCTGCAGTCAGATCTAACAGCAATAAGATGGCAGGATCCACAGAGTCACTTATTAAAAATGAGATCATTTAGAGTCCTTAGAAGTGCAGACTCTGTGCTGTGGTGTGTGTTAAAATCAGACTGAAATACTTAGAAAATGCCATTTTCATTTAAGAAAGTTTGCAGCTGTAGAAAGACAAACTTCTCCAGAATTTTAGAAAGAAGGGTTAACATGGAAATGAGTCTGAAGTTTGACAATTCTGCAAAGTTCAGATTTGTTTTACTAATTAATGGCTTCACCACAGCATGTTTACAGAAGGCTGGGACTGAACCAGTCTAAAGATATCTGTTTATAATGTTCATAATGCCAGGCCTGACCACTTCAGAAACATCTTTAAGAATACGAGTGGACAAGTTGTGGGATTAAGGTGACTGATTACGTCTGACAATAGATGGAGAGATACAGGCTCAAAGTGACAACAAACAGCTGTACACATAGGAGGGACAGACGGGTCACCAACAGAGGGTGTCACGTGAGATCTCATTGTTAGCAATTTTAGGAACAAAAATTGGAGAAAATCCTCGCAGACTGCTGGTGTCATGTCAGGCCATATAGGAACACAATAGTGTTTATAGTGTTAAATAAAACTCTACAACTATGACAATTATTTGAAATAATATTTGAAAAGTACTTTATCCTAGCAGATTTGACAGCTTTCTGATGATTAGATTAACTGTTCTTTAGAATATCAAAGGACACCTGAACTTGTCTTTTTCCACCTGTGCTCTGCTCACCTACAGTACATGCCCACCTCAGGGTGTGACTGGCATCATTTAACTATGGCTCAGGTTTACGTTTTGAGTGCTTGACTTTACACAAAACAACAGAGTCTAAAATGTTAGAACAAGTGTCATTAAACAGAGTGACAAGACCACCAGAGCTCAGCTGACATGGGGGGAATCACTCAGCGTCCATAAAAGCCACAGAGAATTTACTAGTAATGGTGGAGTTCATTATGTGAGAGCAGCGAGTCTCAACACTAATGTTGATTGTTTGACAAGTAAAGAAGCCTCAGATATAACAGTCATGTGAACAGATAAGCAAACATCACAGATATCACTGTTACAGGTGAGTAAACTATACGATAAAACAACGACTAATGTGTGTCCATGATCATGTGCTGGGCCTCTCACAGACTGAACAAGATTAAAAGAGCCAGTGAGGTTTAAAAAGTCTTTAACCAGGGGTTTACTCAGGCAGCACACATTAAAATCCCCAAGAATTAAAAATCTGTCACAATTTGGTGTAATTCCTGTCAGAAACTCAGAGAACTCACATATAAAATCCTTGTTAAATTTTGGAGGCCGATACACCTCTGCACACAACACAGGACAGAGCGGTCCATTTCAAACAACTGTAATTCAAAGCTGGAGTAACTGTCTGTTTTCAGTTGGCGACAGTAATAACGGCTTTTAAATATTCTCGCTAATCCTGACCAGCAGACTGAGGGGAACTAAAAACACTGACATTCGGGGGTTCTAATTCAGTGAAAGCGGTTAACTCACAGACAGGTAGCCATGTTTCAATCACAAATCAAAAATCTAATCCTTGTGAGGTGAAGAAATCTTTTAAAATAAATGTTTTGTTAGCTAGGGATCGACCACTTACTAGAGCTATCGTCATTAGAATCAATTTGCTGGATGATGAAGGTTCAGAGAATCCACTCCACTCCTTCAGAGATGTGGCGATCACCAACAGAGGAGCTGAATATGGTGGCTTGAAACAACAGACAGGATCCATTTATACAAATGTTCCAGGGAGCGCCATGAGATGAAAACATAAGCTGAACCTTAGTGAGGATCAATCACCGGAGAAGATGGCAGGTAAGATTTAAACCCCATGAGTAGGCGTCTGCACTCTCCTCATCTTCTATGATGCTTCCTTCAGGACAATAGACTGGGCTTACGGCATAAGTACGCCGGTACATCTAGCAGAAAAGATGGAGGGCGGGTACTCTGACTTGCATGATTGTAATTAAAGGTTTTATCAATTGTCAATCTTATGTTTAAAAGAGACTGACAATCATAGACCATTAAAGAAAAGACTTTGTGAATTAAAAAAAGATGTAAACAGGGCATTCAAAAACCAAAACGAACACAGACTTAGACAGCGCCATCTTAGGTTTAGTCAAGACATCTATACAATGTGTATTTCTGATTAATCGTCTGAAGTCCTACACTAATCTGGACATTACATGGTGATTCCACAACCCTTCGTCATTTCTTCTTTTGATTCATTTGTATCCAGTTAATCTTGTGAGAAGAAAAGGAAACCAATTTTTAGGACATGTTTGATGTCTGCCATAGCATTACTGAAAACTAATATAATATCATCAGCACAGAAAGAAATGTCATGGAGAGACTTTGAAAGAAATAGAAAAATCTCATTATATTGATGTCCAGCTACAGACAAAGGCTCAAGAGAGAGTGGACATCTTTGACAAGATCCTCTTAGTATAACACATGAATATGATGTATGACCACTAAGGAAGGAGGACTAACTCATGTTATTAAAATATCTTTAAAAACCCTTTGATTTTAAGCTGCTGCAATGGGCTGGCGCTCTGCCCGGGGTTTGTTTCCTGCCTTGTGCCCTTTGTTGGATGGGATTGGCTCCAGCAGAACCCTGTAGTTAGGATATAGCATGTTGGATGATGGATGGATGGATGATGTCAAGCTGACCACAGAAAAGCTGATTTTAGTCATCAAAACTTTTTCTCAGCATCCAAAAACAAAAGTGTGGCAGGATATCTGAAGTGAGGTGAGGCCTTTATGGTGTGGAGCACTCACTCTAATCATCTGAGAGCATTTAATGTAATTTAATTAAAGTACCTTGGTTCAGATGGCACAATTTATTAATAAAAAAGTACAACATTTACCACTCGTGTCACATGAATATTTTGGCACAGTGTAAGACCCCTGCCATGATGTAGCAGTAAAGTGGTCTCATGTCCAAGACAGAAGGTACTGAGGACTACCAATGAATCATCTGACGCTCACAGCTGGACAGCTGATCTCAAAAAGCTCCTCAACATTTAGTCAAATTTTCTTCAAGTCAAAATCAGAAACAAAGGAAATTATGTTTATAAGGGTTGATAACCATTGTGATGAAAACAATAGCAGGACTAGGAACAAAATTCATGGCTAAAAAAAAACAATCACACTGAAAAAATACTAGAAGATAAAAAAATGAAAGGACAAATGGAAAGAACAGTAAAGTGATGGGTTTCGGGCATTAATGAGTAATCAATCACAATGCAACAAAGCAAATTTCAAAGTCCAGAAAAGAAAGCTGAACGATCCTAACACTAAATTCTTCATGTACCACTAAACAAAAACAAAAGATTTTAAATAAATTTGACTGAAAACTCAAATGCTGAACTGAGCAGAAGTCAGTGTGTTTTATGTACACAGCGCCACGACAAAGAAAATGGCAGCCGTGTTTATTAAAAAGACGATAGCAGTGGGTGTTGCTGTTTTCTATCTCCGAATAAATAAAAAACAACACAGAAAACGTTAATAATAATAATAATAATAATAATACATTTTATTAATATAGCGCCATTCTGATGCTCAAAGCACTTCACAGAGTTTAAGAAAGAACGGCAGGGTATACAGTATATAGCATTGTACTAAACCAGATAAATAAATAAAGAAGATTGAGACAGTAAATTCAGAGAAAGCCTAACAGACAACTGAATTGATGGTCTCACACACACACACACACAGGTGACATGACCATCTTGACATGGAGGTAAACTGAGAGAAGGGTAATAAAGTCAAGTAGAGCTAAAAGCCTCCCTGAACAGATGAGTTTTGAGTTGTTTTTAAAAGAATTCATGGAGTCAGCTGACCTGATTAATGTCGGTAGGTCTTTCCAGAGTCTGGGCACTCGCTATACAGCTGAAGGCCCTGCTGTCACCCATGGAGTGTAGATTAGTGTGGGGCACAACAAGATGGCCAGAATCAGAGGACCTTAGTGGGCAGACAGGCACATAGTGATGGAGAAGGTCACTGATGTAGTTTGGCGCGAGGTTATTTAAGGCTTTGTAGGTTATTAGTAGGATTTTATATTCGATTCTGTAAGACACAGGGAGCCAGTGAAGATGGAGCAGGATAGGTGTGATGTGCTCGCTGCTGCTGGTTCGAGTCGGGACTCTTACAGCTGAGTTTTGAATAAACTGGAACTGTGATATAACATTAGAAGGGGCACCTGCCAGCAGTGAGTTACAATAGTCGATGTGGTTTGTGATAAAAGCAGGGACAAGTTTCTCAGCATTAGAAAAGGAGAGGAGGGAGCGAACACGGGATATGTTACGGAGGTGAAATTAAGAAAGTCTTTTAATTGTGATTTATGTGAGCGGAATAAGAGAGGGAGGAATCAAAAATGACACCAAGATTCTTTGCAGTAGAGGCAGGTCTGATAAGATCACCTCCAAGATGGACTGGGAAGAACCTCATTTTATTAAGTTGCGCTTTAGTGCCAATTGGCAGGAGTTCAGTTTTGTTGCAATTTAATTTTAAAGAGTTCTGCTCCATCCAGGTTTTAATTTCACTGAGGCAAGTTGTGAGCTGAGAAAGCTCTGATGAAGTTCCACTTTTAACATTGAAATAGAGTTGAGTATCGTCTGCATTAAAACGACATTTCAGTCCATAGCTATGAATGATATGGCCAAGGAGAAACACAAAGACACAGAAGCCCGGAGGAATCCCTTGTGTGACTGTCACTGAGCTGGACCTGCTGTTACCAAGACTAACAAACTCTTGCCTATCAGTCAGATAGGACTTGAACCACTGGAGGGCAGTGCCAGAGATACCCAGCATGTTCTCCATTCTGGACAGTAGAATGTCATGTCTGACCTGAGTGTCAAATGCTGCACTGAAGTCTAACAGAATTAATATGCTGGTTTGTTCAGAGTCTGCTGCCATAAGCAGATCACTGGTTACCCGTAGCAGAGCAGTTTCACAGCTGTGCTGCACCCTGAAACTGGACTGAAAGGGTGCCATCGTGTAAGTAGTTACAACTTACATAAACACAGAGCAGGGTAATGTCTGGGACCTGCAGATATTTCTTATATGAAGGATTAAATGTGTTTCTTCAGGATGGAAGTGAATTGAGCTTTAACAGGCGAGATTTAGAAATTCTATTCTTTGTTACGCACTTGAGGGTACACGTCTTCCAAATCTGCTACCTTAGCTTCAAGTGAAGAAGTGTTTCCAGTGTGGTGTAATTTAAAGTAGAGATTAAAGGATCAAATTGATTGTGATGAGTCCCTTGATAGCCTCACACACGACAGAAAGATCAGTGAAGGAACTGACAGAAATCCTCCAGCAGCACATCCTCTGATTCTACTCATCTGAAAGCTCTTACAGCTCTGAGTGATTTCTCCTCAGCGTCACCTGGAGAGTCAGATATCTGAAAAGTAAAAACAAACAAACAGTGAAACTTTAGAAATTGGAAAATTGGACTTCAGACAAACTACTGTTTAAAAGTAAGGAGAAGAAATCTGCAAAAAATAACATTTTACAGACAAATTTCAGAAAAAAAGATCAGAACTCACAGAAGCCATCGCCATCGAGCACAGGCACAGCAGAACCAGCAAGGTGGTGAGTCTCATCATCATGGTGGTGGTGCTGACGTCGAGACGTCTGTTCAGGACAGCAGTGACACCGCCCTGTATATCTGATCAGCTGGGGTGGGCCAGTTTTACACGGTGGTCATGACATCTTCTGGAGTGGAAAGCAAATTCAAATCAGATCTCATTTGTCATTGAAGAAGAAAAAGAAGAAACTGCAATCAAATCACAAGCCCTAAAGGTCAAGTGTCCAGCTTTAAATAGCCTGTGTGGTCAGACAAAAATTACAAATTCTTGCATCAGATGATTGCCTAATAATTCAGCACAGGAAACATTCTGTTCATAAGTCACCGTGTTAAACCTAAAGACCATCAGTTGTAATGTAATGTAAGCCTGAAATGTTTTACCCAAACACAATGGAAGAGCAGAATAAAATGCCATAGTATTCATATCGTAACATAGCCCCCCTTCTAGGGCACTGACTCTGAACAAGCCATCAGGTTTGAGGGGAAAGCGAGCCTGAAAACTCAACAGCAGATGAGAGGACCTGAGCCTCAGAGGAACAAATCAACAAATGACCTTCCAGACCAAAACCCTTCTGATGCACAAGGTCCTCCACCATTGAAGCCCACTGGTAGACTCAGTAATGCTTTGGATTTCATTTTCTGTCAATTCAATTCTTTTTTTCTTTCTGATGCTCTTCATTCAGTGCAGACACAGAGCTCAGTGACAAGTGACAAGTAAAATATGAATACTAACTTTACAAATGACTGATTACATAAAGAGCACAAATAAAGACTCTGATCTGTTTAAACAAAGTCATTTGAAACTGATGACCATAACTGGAGTCCATCACTATCAGTCCATTAATTCATTGTTGAACGACACTTAAAGGGGCATTCACTGCTGAGACCCTGATGGTGTCACGGCCCTCTTTCTTGATTTATCTAACATGTCACATCCCCCAAAGTCTTACACTACATGACCAACTCTGCTGGCATTTCAATTATGGAGGTGCTAAATTTTTAGGCACTGAAAATATTTGGCCAAAACAAACAGAAAAGGCACATTTTAGGTCAAAAGAGTAAAAAGTCAGATATGTGGCTGAATGTGTGACGCTGTTTGAAAACATTTGAGATCCACAGTCACAAACAGGACCTCCTGTTCTACAGGGAGTGACAGACACGTCACACTGCCGAGGACTGTGGTGGTCTGTTTAAGTCATCGTGATGTATGGTGAGAATCTACAAAGAGCTACAAAAGAAAAAGAAAATGGAAAAATGAAGGGAGAAGGAGAAAGAGAAAGAGAAAGAGAAAGAGAGGATCATAGTGGGAGGAAAGGAACTGACTGGGACAGCAAGCAGCGACATTGATGAAGTTGAACTTAAGAAACAAAGTGAATCACAGCCAAGGAATGGACACCATGACAAGCTCACTCCATTTATGATTTGTTACTGTTTTTCTTATTTTCAGTTTTTTAAAAAAATTTCTTTTCTAAAAAATAATAAAATGATTACAATTTAATAAAAAAGAATGAATCTAAATGAAATTCATTTAATTTAGTCTTTAATCAATGACACAAAAACAAATCTGTAAATAATAATTAAAAAGAGATTTGACGTTTGGTGTTCAGCCTTCTTTTATTATTTGATTTTACTTTGGCTGAGAATTTTCATTTTGCCGCTCTACTTGTTTTATTAACTGAGATCTGTTTGCTCACCGGAGCAGCTATTGGATGAACAACAGAAAATATACAAAGCGTACAAGATGAAATAACCTCTGACATGAAAGACGACTTTTAGGGTTAACTCTGTGACTCTTCAACAGAATGTTTCTTACTCATAATAATTACACACTCGTCTGATGTCAGAATTTGTCATTTTCTTCTGAACGCACAGCCTATAGAAAGCTGAACACCTGAACTTCACGGCTTGTGATTTGGTTGATGTTTTCTTTACTTCATCTTCTTCCATTGCAAACGAGGTCTGATATGAATTGACTTTCCACCCCAGTAGACGTCATGACCACCATGTAAAACTGGGCCGCGCCCGCCTGATCTGCAATATAAGGAGGTGCTGCTGCTGACCTGAACAGACGTCTGAGCGTCAGCACCACCGCCATGATGAGATTCGCCGCCCTGCTGTGTCTGCTGTGCCTGAGCTCGATGACGATGGCTTCTGTGAGTTCTCACTTAATGACATTTACAGTTAGGTCCATAAATATTTGGACAGAGACAACTTTTTTCTAATTTTGGTTCTGTACATTACCACAATGAATTTTAAGTGAAACAACTCAGATGCAACTGAAGACTTTTAGCTTTAATTCAGTGGGGTGAACAAAACGATTGCATAAAAATGTGAGGCAACTAAAACATTTTTTAACACAATCCCTTCATTTCAGGGGCTCAAAAGTAATTGGACAAATTAAATAACTGGAAATAAAATGTTCATTTCTAATACTTGGTTGAAAACCCTTTGTTGGCAATGCCAGCCTGAAGTCTTGAACTCGTGGACATCACCAGATGCTGGGTTTCCTCCTTTTTAATGCTCTGCCAGGCCTTTACTTTCAGTTGCTGTTTGTTTGTGGGCCTTTCTGTCCGAAGTTTAGTCTTCAACAAGTGAAATGCCTGCTCAGTTGGGTTAAGATCAGGTGACTGACTTGGCCATTCAAGAATTTTCCACTTCTTTGCTTTAATAAACTCCTGGGTTGCTTTGGCTGTATGTTTTGGGTCATTGTCCATCTGTATCATGAAACGCCGCCCCCAATCAATTTGACGTCATTTAGCTGGATTTGAGCAGACAGTATGTCTCTGAACACCTCAGAATTCATTCGGCTGCTTCTGTCCTGTGTCACCTCATCAATAAAACCTAGTGTCCCAGTGCCACTGGCAGCCATGCACGCCCAAGCCATCACACTGCCTGACTCCACCGTGTTTTACAGATGATGTGCTATGCTTTGGATAATGAGCTGTTCCACGCCTTCTCCATACTTTTTTTTGCCATCATTCTGGTAGAGGTTGATCTTGGTTTCATCTGTCCAAAGAATGTTTTTCCAGAACTGTGCTGGCTTTTTTAGATGTTCTTTAGCAAAGTCCAATCTAGCCTTTCTATTCTTGAGGCTTATGAGTGGCTGGCACCTTGCAGTGCACCCTCTGTATTTACTTTCATGCAGTCTTCTCTTTATGGTAGACTTGGATATCAATACGCCGACCAAGCCCTGGAGAGTGTTGTTCACTTGGTTGGCTGTTGTGAAGGGTTTCTCTTCACCATGGAAATGATTCTGCGATCATCCACCACTGTTGTCTTCCGTGGACATCCAGGTCTTTTTGCGTTGCTGAGTTCACCAGTGCTTGCTTTCTTTCTCAGGATGTACCAAACTGTAGATTTTGCCACTCGTAATATTGTAGCAATTTCTCGGATGTGTTTTTTCTGTTTTTGCAGCTTAAGGATGGCTTCTGTCACCTGCATGGTGAGCTCCTTTGACCGCATGTTGTCTGTTCACCGCAAAATCTTTTACATGCAAGCACCACACCTCAAATCAACTCCAGGCCTTCTATCTGCTTAATTGATAAGACATAACGACGGACTTGAACACACCTGCCCATGAAATAGCCTTTGAGTCAATTGTCCAATTACTTTTGAGCCCCAGAAATGAAGGGATTGTGTTAAAAAAATACTTTAGTTACCTCACATTTTTATGCAATCGTTTTGTTCAACCCACTGAATTAAAGCTGAAAGTCTGCACTTCAACTGCATTGGAGTTGTTTCATTTCAAATTCATTGTGGGAATGTGCAGAACCAAAATGATAAAAAAGTTGACTCTGTCCAAATATTTATGGACCTAACTGTATACACAAATACGTCTACAAAACCTTTTTTTTGCAGGTTCCCTGTTAATAATTTTCTTCCTTGTTCTTTTAAACAGCAGGTCAGCTGAATTCTGTTTTCTACTTCCTAAAGTCTCATCAGACTCTGATTCTTATTTTTCAGATTTCTGACTTTCCAGCTGACTCATTTGGTGAATCGCCTTCAACCATAAAAGCTGTGAGAGCTGGTGAGGTGAGGTGAGTACAATCAGAGGATGTGCTGCTGGACGATTTCTGTCAATTCTGTCTCTGGTCAATCTGTCATGTGAGAGACAATCAGGGGATTCATCACAAACAATTTAATCTCTTAAATCTCGACTGTAAGTAAAAATAAACTAAAATCCATTTTGTCACTCAAGGGTAAGGTAGTAGCTTTAGAACAAGTGTGCCGTCAAATGCCTGATAAAACACAGGAGTTCTAAACCTCGACAGTTAAAGCTGAATTCATACAAGGATTTTTTATCTGCAAGTCCCGGACGTTAACTTGTTCTTTGTATGTCACCATCTTCTTTTTTAAGCATAGTTATAAAGAAATTGTCATCATTTCCTAAGTAACCAGTAGGGGGTAACACTGAGCCCCAAACCCCAGATCCAATAGCGTCTAATCCAGCCACAGGTTCACCTAATGGATATTTATACTCCAATAAGCACTAAACACAATGAAGCTCAGCCAACACCAAACAAACAGTAAACCTTCTCCTCTCCTTCCTCCTCCAGCTGAGTGTTGCCCACAGGGTTTCATGGGAAGTGCAGCCTTGTCAGGATCAGAGTCGGGAGGCGGTGGGCTCCTTTTATACTGGACCCAGCACAGCTTCTCATTACCCAGCATGACTTATGGGGATTCTTCTGAGTTATTTAGGATCCTGGGTGGTCCTCCACTGACAGTGCGGCCTTATGGCACTCAGGGACCCCAAGAGGGATGCACATCAAGAAAATCCCCTTTCCATGAATCCCTGGCACCTTCCACTTTAGGTCATGTCGTTGTCCAGCAGGAATGCCTGCCTGTCCTCTGTGTCACTCACAACTAGCAGGTTGTCTCACTTTTAATATCACATACTTGTTAATTTATTTCTTCTCAAACAGCAATGGTTGCCACAATTTAGTATTGTGTTGTGCGTAAACATCGCCATGTCAGGTACAGCAATACTGCCAATCGTGTAACGCAAATCGCACAACATTTTCTTTCTCATTGTTCTGTGTATATAAAAAAAGACTAAAGTGCACTTGATTTACAGTCGGAGTTTTTAGTCAAATTTATTTAAATCTTTCATTTTTGCTCAGCAGTACAGGAAGCTAAAAGGCGCTTCATTGAACAAAGTGGTGTTAGGACTTTACTGCTCTGTTTTCTTGAATTTGTGTGTTCAGATTTTTATTACCAGTTTATTACCCAAGCCCGACTCTTTAGTGTTCTTTATTTCTGTTTCTTCCTTTATTTTTTAGATTGTGACTGTATTTACAGCCATGTTTTTAATTAATTTCATTACATAAATCATTTTAGAATAATGCTTCTATTATTTTCATCCAAATGTTCTTCATCTCCTAAAGACATAAATTCTTTTTTATCTAATCTTGATCTACTTCAAATCACAAAGCAAGCAGATTCTTCACTTGATACCCCAATTCCTCCAAAATAGTCACATTTAGCCCCCCCTGCCATGAATACGAGCAAACGTCCTGAACGTGACGGAATTCTGTCTAAACATTGAGGAGCATTTGGAGAGAAGACATCCAGCCGTGAACTTCAGATGCTTCAATCGTCCACTGCCAGCTCTCACCACCATCTGGCCTGAACATGAGGTCACTTTACTGATGACACATGGCAGGGGTCTTACATCGTGATGATTGTTGTCCTGGCCCAACTGAGTCAGCAGGTAGACATCTTCTCTTCTCTATAAGTTGTTTCATTATTGTTAAAAATGAGGCTTGACGTGGCCAAGTAACACTGAGATTTAATGATGAAGTGAGCCTTGTGTGCCCACACAGTCATAAGAGGGTCTCAGCACACCAGCCTGTGGAGTGACAGTACTGGGGGTCAGCTTGGAGGATGTGATGTTGCCATTCACACATGCTGAGGTCTGTTGGTTAGGAAGTCCAAAACCCAACTGCAGTGGCACTGAGTCCTAAATTGAGGAGTTTGGTCATCAGGTCTGCCCGTCCAGTAGAATTAAATGCTGAGCTGTGGTCAGTAAACACGACTCTGACAGAACAGCAGGGCTTTGGACTTCAATCCCAATACTGACATGTTGTGTCACTTCACCTGCCGGTGCTCCACGTGGAAATACAAAAGAAATGAAACAAATTGGACCTTAAATGTTGAAAGTCACCTTAGATAAAGGAGTGAGCCATAGAATAACTTTAGAGGAGACTTGTGTTCATACCGAGACGACACAAACGATTGTCAGCATTTGATAAGTGATGTGCGCTCGATGTCCTGATTTGTTCTGATGTGAGGACCCCCTTGATCAGGCCCTCCTCGGGGTCTCCAAGGTGTTTTATTGTCTTCTAACTGTGAACATTTCAGGAGCTGCTTGAACCTTTAAAATGCCTTCCCCTTTGTTGTCTTTATCAGGAGCCCTGGTGGTCTCTTACAAGTAACGATTCTTGTCTCCAGTCGTCTTTCTTCACATCCTCGGTGTCCGTGTTTGTGTTAATATAAACTGTTTCTGTCTCAGCCCCTTTTTGTGTCTCTTTGACTTTTTCCTTTTGTTAAATACGTGTATATACAGTATACAGTACAGTGGTCCGGAGCAGAGGGGGTCTCAGAGCAGGTCTTGAGCTTTGAAGGGGTTTTAAGTTTGGATTTAATGGCTGTTTTGGTGTTCAATCCACTGTTATAAGTTTGGTGTTTTGTTACACATGAATGTCTCACATTGCTGTCTTTAACTTTAAAATAATAAAAACTGATCATGTAAAAAAAAAAAATCTAATTTTTCCAGTTGAAAGTTCAGTGCCATCACCAAGTCTTTAACATACTTATTGAGAATTAGAGGACCGCTGAATAGCTGAAGTCCATAAAGTGTGTGTGTGTGGACAGTCGTGGTGTTGAGGGCACTGAAATAGACAGCCTGAGCCTCCATACAGTGATGGGCACAGCAAGACGGTAAGTGGGGTCTGATGGAAGGAGACCTTAATGGCAGCCTCCCCTCTAAATGGTGTTGACACGCAGAGGAGCCTTTAGCACGAGGTGGCAGGACTCTGTGATGGACAATTTTCATTTGGTTTAGATAAGGAGCAGGCTGTGAAATGTGGTGAATTATGTGATGAGAATAAAAATGTAATTATTTACTGTGCCAGCGATCAGACAACTAGAAATCATCTTCTCAAGGGACAGAGGAGACAGACAGGGATGGAAATGCACTCCTAATTTGTCATCTATCTTGAATTCTTACAGGGGAAACATGACAGCAGGAGGAGTAGGAGGAGGATATGGAGGAACATTTGGAGGAAGATCAGGAGGAGGAGTAGTAGGAGGATATGGAGGAGCAGGAATTGGAGGATATGGAGTATTAGGAGCATACGGACCATATGAAGGGTGATCTTTCAGGAATTGGTAAATTGGTAAGCATATGTGAGCTAAAGAGCAAATGTTTGGCTTAATGGAGGGCTAATTAGATTACATTAGATTAGATAAAATTATTTTATTTGCCCCCAAATGGAAATTAAAATATTATAGACCCTCAACAATATATATACTCATACATATACACACACACACAGAGCAGCCTCTTTATTAGGTACGCCTTTTTCTTTGTTTGTTAACACAAATATCTAATCAGCCAATCACATGGCAGCAACTCAATGCATTTCAGCCTGTAGACGTTGTCAAGATGACCTGCTGAAGCACAAACTGATCACCAGAATGATGAAGAATGGTGACTGAAGTGACTTTGAACGTGGCCTGGTTGCTGATGTCACACAAGCTGGACTGAGTATTTCATTAACTGCTGATCTAGCCAGCTATCTCTAGGGTTTATAGAGAATGGTCTAAAAAGAGGAAAATATCCAGTAAGCTGCAGTTCTCTGGGCAAAAATGTCTTATTGGTGGCAGTGGTCAGAGGAGAATGGCCAGACTGATTTGTGCTGATAGAAAGGCAACAGGAACTCAAATAAGCACTCGTTACATCTCAGGTAGGATCACACCGAGTGCCATTCCTGTCAGCTAAGAACAGAGAACTGATGCTACAATACGCATGGGTTCACCCAAATTGGATAATAGAAGATTATAAAAATGCTGCCTTGTCTGATGAGTCTTGATTTCTGCTGTGACATTTGAATGTTAAAATCAAAATTTGGTGACAACAACATGAAAGCAGGGATCAATTCTGCCTTTTATGAACTGTTCAGGCTGGTGCTGGTGTGATGGTGTGAGGGATATTTTCTTGGCACACTTCAGGTTCCTCAGTACCAACTGAGCCTCATTTAAATGCCACAGCCTACCTGAGTATTGTTGCTGACCATGTCCATCCCTTTAATACTGCAGTGTCCCCATCTTATGATGGCTCCTTCCAGTAGGATAACCCGCCATGTCACAAAGCTCAGATCATCTCAAATTGGTTTCTTGAACATGACAACGAGTTCACTGGACTCAAATGGCCTCCATAGTTCCCAGATCTCAATCCAGTAAAGCACCTTTGCAATATGTTAGAGAGGGAGATTTGCATCTTGGATGTTCAACCGACAAATTCACAGCAACTGTGTGATGCTATCGTGTCAAAATGGAGCAAAATCTCTGAGGAATGTTTCCAGCACCTTATTGAATCCACGCCATGAAGAATTCCAGCAGTTCTGAAGGCTAAACGGAGTGAACCCGATACTAGCAAGGTGTACCTAATAAAATGGCCAGTGAATGTGTATTTATGTGTGTATATATATAAGACATATAATACATATATAATACGCATATATATATATATAAAAAGACACATCAAAACATCTGGATTGGATAACAGAGAGCTGCTGCTGTCAATAACAGGGTTCATGGTGCCACTAACTTGTGTTTTAGGCCTGAGAATATTTGAGAATCCCACAGGTGTGACGTGAGGTGACGTGGAGATGGAGTTTCATTATTGAAAACTTGCCTGTACTTTCATTGTAATATCAATACAAGTTCTGTTTAAATTTAGTCTGACATAAGGCGAGTCCTTGTTCAGGACTGTAATGTTACCCCCCACCTGTATTTGATACCTCCACCAGCTGTTTGATCAGACGCTGCTCAAGGCCTTTACACTCCTCACTTTATATTAATTTATGAAGTCACAGAGCATCAAAAAAGTCATCTATGAAAGTTCAAGGTCTCTGATTTCTTGTACTTATTTGACCAGATGTCTCCTTCTCTTGTAGGCCAAAAGGACCAAACCAGACCAATCATTGCCAAGAAAGAAGAAGTCAGAGAATGTCTATTAGTTTAAAATAAAACCCAAACCCATTGCAGCAAAATACCTGCCTCCTTGTCCACTTGTCTGATTGTCCATCTTGGATTGCCTACTTGATTTCTGTTGTCTTTGGTGACCTTCACAAGAGCAGACTTGGTGCTATGAAATGCTCTGAACCTGACTGGAGGGACTCCATTAGATTATCATTACAATGGAAAGACAGCAGCTGTGAAAAAACAAACATTTAAAGAATTTAGAGAGAAATCACAAATTAGAGATAAGACAGAAAGAAACTCGGGTCAAGTCCATGTTTTTAAGCCCAGGCTGACCACTGCATGTTTGAAGGATGGAGGGACAGTAGCAATGGCAGGTCAACAATAACCTCAAAAGTCTCTCTGAAGAGACGAGCTGGAATGACATCAAGAGGGGAGGATGTGGGCTTCATAGTGGGCACAGTTTGGGCAAGAAAGGGAAGACAAACAGAGTCAGACTGAGCAAAGACAAGTCAAGGACAACAAAGGAACTGAGGCAGGTGGTGTGAGAGAAGATCTCATCTTATCAGGTTTATCAGTAAAAACTCAAAAACCCCTCACATGTATCAATGCCTACAGTACTGCTGTGAGTGTCGGTGTACGGAGTGTAACTTATTGTGGTGAACAGAACTCTAGACATCTGATCATTGTTAGAAATATCACACAAGGGTTTGTCTCAGCTAATTTGACAGGCTGCTGGAATTCAGACAGACGGGTTTTCAGAATCTCCTAAGATGTCTGTCATTTATCTTTTTTCATCTACGCTCTGTTTTCCTGCACTTCATTCTAAGAGTCAGCATGGAGTCGTTAAACCAGGGATGGCCTTTAGATGTGGAGTGTCTGATTTTCACAAAAGCAACAGAATCAAGTGTGGATGTGCATGTAGAATTACGAGCACAGAGTAACTGATTGTGTTGCGCAGAACTAACAACAGAAGAATTTACAGAAATATCAGAATGATTACATCTTTCCCTGAAGAAGGGGCTTGAGTTGCCTCGAAAGCTTGTGTATTGTAATCTTTTTATATCAGAACAAATATATTTAGTGTAGGAATTTATAGCATGAAGGCTGCTTCTTGAAACCCCAGCAATGACAATTTGAGAAGGTGCCTCAGCACTGAGTATGGTCGGCACTTTTTCATCATCACTGATAAAGAAACCAAATGATAAAATAAGATCCAGCATATGACCCTGAACGTGAGTAGGACCATTAACAGACTGAACAAGATTAGGAGAATCGAACAATTGAATAAACCTGGTAATGAACAGTTTTAAAGTACAAGAAATATGAATGTTCAAATCACCTACGATTAGTATTTTATCAGATATAAACTTGACCAGTGACAAAGAAAACAGAAAATCTCCTAATAAAATCTTTACATCATTTAGGAGGTCTATATACAAGAGCGACAAGCACTGCACCTCTTAATTCAGCTTTTAACAGTTGTATCTCAAAAGTTAATTATGTTTCAGTGTGAAGTGTGTTATATTTATGAACATATTTTAAAAACAACGGACATCCCGTCCCCCACTACTTTGGTGTGTTAACAAAGCATACAATCAGCAGGGGAACGTTCTAACAGGGGTCTTGACTCAGTAAAGTCCAGCCAGGTCTCTGTTAAAAATTAAAAGTCCAATCCAGGAGGCACAATAACATCATTTTAATTAAAAGTCTTGTCTTGTCATGCATGTGTTTGTGAGACTATCAATTATCACAGGCCGCTCATAAAAATGACTTCAATTCTACTATCAGCCACAAAAAGGGATTGGCGTAGTCGGCAAGATTCAAATGCTGTTGATGTGCCATACAAGTGGACCTCATTCAGTGCAAATCACTAGCAACGAGCAAATTGAGTTCTGTGAAAACAGCAACAACTGAGCAGACAATTGAGATGTCAGTGAAGATGAGCAAATCATTTAAAGTCAGTGAGAGATAAACAAGGATGGCACAGTGAAGAATAAAAATCAGTCAGTGTGATACAAAATGGTCACAAAACAAACAGCAAGTCATGGGGATTGAATGCAGTGTAACAGAATGTCACTTATTAATTATAAAGATGTCACGTGGTAATTAGGTGACTCTGTCAGCCATTAATCAGTCAGACATTTGGAGGAGGTAAACAGAAGCAGATCAGTGAGGATGAGCGGACCTGACTGTGTAAAATGTAACTGTGGAGAGAATGGAGAATATGTGTTGTAATAGCAAACTGGAGGAGCTCACCCAGGTGCCCATCACAGAGATCATAAACACCAGTAGAGGTAGATTTAGTTGGTGCTGTGGACGGCTGGGACCCTTGCCCAGCTGGGATGCCCCTATAATGGAAGGACCAGGGGAGAGAGCATATTCAGGGCATTACCTCTCCCAGAAAGCAAAAGGACAGCCCCTCTGACTCACAGCAGGGCCCACGGGTTTGGAGCATGGAAGCTGAAGCCTGCAGGGGCCTGTGGTCACCGTCAGGGGGTGCCTGGATGATTGCTGAGCCTTTGGTTGAAGGTTGTGGAGCATCTGGAGCATTTACGGGTGACCTATAAAAGGTGCCACCTCACTCCATTCAAGGAGTCAGAGTCGGGTGGAAGAGAACGGAGTTTGTCAGTAGGAGGGGAGGCAGACAAACAGAAAGAGAGGGAAAATGGAAGAAGAGAACTGTGCTTTTTTGTTGTCCTTTGAACTCTGCTATACAGGTGGGAAACGGGGGAAGACGTTTCCCACAAGGTAACCGGAAAAAATAAAAGCAGGTGTATTGCATTTTGTGTTCTGCATCTGTCTGTAACGGGTTTGGGCTGCGGGAGCACCCTCTGGTGGCTACAGTGGGCAATGGTCACGTTAGCCCGTTAAAAACTGCGCACCATCTATGGGCAGGAAAGCAAAGGCTGAGGTGGCAGACGAGGATGAGGAGTCCTAGCAGGGCACTTCTAAACTAACCCGCAAAAAGAGAGAATAGCGAGGGATTTAATTAATAGCAGTGCTGGCACTCAGGTTATTGGGCATCAGATCCTGGCCAACGTGGCAATGCACCCATTTATCATAAGAAGAGCACATGCAGCAGGCGCCAAAACAAGAAGGAATGACTTTCAAACACAAAATCCAGATTAATGATGACAGTATGTTGAAGGGATGCCACAGAGAGAGCTGGCAGATTGAAATGTCTTGGAATGACCTGAAGTGGTCCTCTGCACATCCTGACCATAATCAAGATGGCTCATTAACTCCTTCACCACCTCAGATTTCTCTGGAAAAGCCAGAGTTCTCCATTTATGACCAACAACTTGTACAGGTGCCTAGTGAAGTCCATCGTCAGTGGCTGCTTATCATCCTGGTATGGCACCTGCTCAGCCCACAACCAATGGGCACTACAGAGGATGGTGAAGTGGGTACAAAATATTGACGACCACAGATGCCTGTTGTTCAGGACATAAGAGAAAGGCAAACAGTTTCTTGAGCAGCACTGGGTCAGGGAGTTCATCATGAGGGACTGTGATCCTCAGACTGAGACGCCATCTTCAAGGAGTTGTCTATTAAGAAGAGGCGAGGTCTCGGTGGCCATGGCCATGTGTTCTGTTACAACTTGTTAAAGCTGTTCATTTTATTAGGATTTGCAGTTTAGCTCCATCTAGTGTGTATATTTGGTATTTTCCCTACCTTCTCCTTGCTCCTGCTGTCCTGTGCGTGGAAGCTCACCAGTCGCAGTCCTCTGTCATCTGCCCTCATCTTCATATTTGTGATATTATCCTCCATTTGTATTACTTTACTTTAAAGTTACCTTTCCTTTTATACATATTAGCAGACAGAAGTTACTCCTTTAGAGGTTTATTTGTGTATAATGGCACAGTAATTTACATTTGAACGACATGTTTGTTGTTTAATATTGTGACACTCAGACACACTCAATGTATAAAAACACTTTTTCTTCTAATATTAGTGGAGTTGTACATTCAAGTAATGCGATCGCTACAAAACGGCAATACTCAACTTCATCTCGCTCCTTTAGTCCCGATACCCGGACTCACATGGCAGGCAGCATCGGTTAGTGGTGGTGGGCAAACTCCAACCCCCCTTTAAACTTTAATAAAACACTCCTGTTACCAAAAGTATAACTCAATATTAAACACAAGAATTGTTTTAAAATCCAACATGAATTCAATCATAATTAACTGTTTAATTTTAGCTGCAGTGACACAGAGCCTCCTGGGAGGTCAATGCCGTCCCCCATCCAAAGGGGTTCAGTCGTCCTTGTCACCCCCGCAGTCCACAATTAAACCCTGATGCCAGCGTGAAGGACGTCTTAGGCGCTGAGGTCTACTGGAAGGCTTCACAGATGGGACTGTTGGTTCTGGTGTTGCCCAGTGGATTGGTGGGATGTTGGGGATTTCTGGTGCCCCCCGGGTTTTAAAGGTGCCAGCCAATCCTAATGGAGCACCATTAGCTTGTTCCTTTCAGGCATTCTGACCCCATACACTACTTCAGAGAGTCTCTCCAGGACCCTACCTGGACCATCCCAGAGCCTGGAAAGTTTTGGACGCAATCCCTTTTCGTGAGGGGGGTTAAACACCCACACCTGTTCTTCAGGAGCAATAGGTCACCTCAGATATCGGTGGTCATAACCTCTTTTCTGGTGGGACCCGGCCTTAGTCTAGTGGGTCCTAGCAAATTCGTGGACTGTCTCCAACTGGTCCTAGAGCTGGGTCAGATAATCCAGACCAGGTGCACCAGGAATGTCTTCTTCAGGTGGCCACCCAAAGATGAGGTCAACTGGAGTATGGAGCTCACGACCAAACATCAGGGTTTCTGGGGTGCATCTGGTTGAATCGAGAATGGCTGACTGTTAAGCCCATAAAACGAGTGGTAGATGTCGGTCCCAGTCCTGTTGGTGGGTGGACGTGAACATAGGTATTTGCTGTGATGTCGGAGTTTCCAGGGTACGAGTAGTTAAAGTTCTTGGGTCAAGGAGGAGGAGGTGCGTTTATTGTCTAACGTGACATTAAGTGACTCTGTCATTATGGCCGACATCTGACTGACCGGTGAGTCCTCGTCTTGAGACACTCACAGTGAGTTTCTTCAGAAGTGATGGACCCCTGAGTTAATAATGGAGTCGCACAAATTGCAAACTGAGAGGACGACACGCAAGTCACATTGTCACTCTGTGCTCCTACATACTGTCACCATTGAGGAGATCTTCATACTCAGTCTACATGTGCCTGTCAGTAGTGCTGTTCCAGCAGGACCACATGCCTGTCCTACGTAGCCGGTGACATTCAGTGACACTCAGGGGCCACAGCAGTTGTTCTAGTGTGAGCCTAAAGGACATATCTCTTTGAGTCAACAATGACCCCTGCTGGTTATACTGGAATTTGTAGGTCTGAGGTGTCACCACCCTCATTATGACCCAACTGGCTACTCAAACCCAATAATAATGGAGACCCTGACATCTGCACTTGTCCTGCATTCTTATCTACAAAGTCAATAACAGAGGGGCTGGGGCTGGGGCTGGGGCTGGGGCTGGGGCTGCCCACCCACCCATCCTGTAAAGTTCATTTTGACCCCAAACTACAAACACAGAGGATCTGCACTTGTGGGGACATCAAGTGACTGGTCGAGGGTACTGATCAGTGGTCACATGGTGTCAGATGGCAGATTTTTAGACAGGACTTACAATCAAGCCAAAACCCAAACCCTGGATAGAGGGGCTCAGTGAAGGAGGTGTTGAACCTGTGCAGGAGGGTCAATGTGTGTGAGACGCTATAAAATGACAGCGAGCCGGCAGGCCAGTCCAGATACACACCTATTCTGCGGCTGTAGGGGGCGCTGATGAAAGTCTCCTGGTCATTGTGACGCACAGCATACTGGGAATCAGCACACAGCAAACTCCAGGACTTGTCGTTGATTCCCAGGCTGCACACCATGTCCTTTCCTTTCCTACTCAGTCCTTTAAATGCGACTCCAATCAGAATCCAGTCTCCAGTGCACTCCACCTCCCAGTAAGAGCAAGTCCCAGTCAGAGCCTCTCTGCACAGAACTTGTTCCCAGTAGTCAAATCTGTCAGGATGATCAGGATATTTGGGCTTTGTCCTCTCACATGTCACTTTCTTGTTCCATTCAGATAGATGGAGGTCTTTGTGTGCCGTGTTGAGGTCCAGTGTGAGTGGACAGAGGTCTGAAAGGAGACAAAAGAAAATGACTGGGTGGCATTGCACCACAGCAACAGTTAATAAGAACCAATCTAGAGCTGCACTGACAAGATGCCAATGTACGCCATCGACAGTGAAGAGCTCATCTGATTGGACAGAATCTGTGGGAATGAAAAATAAAATTCTGGAATTACGATAAATGCCATAAGGTCACCGTTGAGGAAAGAAATGGAGTCTCCTAGAATGGCCAAGTCAAAGTCCAGAACTGAATCTCATCGAGATGCTCTGGGGGATTTGAAACGAGCTGTGCACCCAAGACACCCCTGAGACGTCACACAGCGGACAGAATTCCGCATGGAGGAGAGGAATAAACATCTGAGTTGACGTTAGTGACTGCTGGACAGTCAGAGGGAATGGCAACGTGAGGGGCAATGCCAGCTATTAGAGTCAAGGGGAGATTTAACAGACGCAAATTGGATGTCTGGTCACTTTTCATGGAATAAATTATTGCAAAATGGAAATTTCTTTTTTATTTCAATAACTTTATTAATTATCTATAAATGCTGTTAAAATGAAGACCAAATCTTAATATGTCTAGATAGGATTAAAAAAAACAAATTAAGGGGCGTACTTATCTTGTCACATTACTGTATATGCGTATCCTAATGGTAATTTAAATTTATTTGTGTGTGTGATGAACATTGGGCCTCTTTTGTTACATGGAGTGTTCTGTATAAATAAACCATTGTTAGCAAAATTATAAGGGAACAACTCAAATAGAAAAGCAACAGAATGACGAGACTGGAAAAAAGAAAGAACAAAGAGAAGGAAGAACAAAAAAAAGTAAAATAAAAATGGAGGCTTGACTTGAGTGACAGGAACAGCTGGCGTAGTCCTCAGGATTTCATTTTTATTTCATGTGAGGTCACCTGATCCTTCAGAGACTGAAGTCCAGCAGACTGCTTTGGTGATTCTCTTCCTGAGTCTCTCTATCCCATAATGCACTGGTCTTAGGACCCACCCCCACACTTTTTTCTCTTCAGTCACACGACACTCACACGGCTCTTTCTGCTGGTTACACTTTCATATCATAACCCAACTTGAGATATTAAAAGAGAAACAATTTCAATTGTGATGATCTGTTGAGTTAAAGCACAAACTCACATTGTATAAACCCGTCTCTGCGCC